>NC_140451.1:766393-958893 GCF_963576455.1 Neolamprologus multifasciatus | reverse complement strand
GCTGTGTGTGCGGAGGTTTCCACAGAAGGACTGATTCAAAGTGTGACCTTGAAATTCTCTGCGTGGCTTTTGCCAGCCTGGAGGATTATTAGTTGTTTACTATAATAGTTAAAAATGTCTGTCCTTGGTGATGTGTTGGTACTGTAACCGGATGTGATTGATGGGCCAGTTGAAGAGCTCCAGAAAAAGCTTCAGGCCGCTACCAACCCACCCCCAGCTCCACCTCCTCCACCTCCTCCTCCTCCTCCAGCCCTGCCTTCAACCACGAACCCACTCAGGTTTGACCACACGCACTCTTTACATCATCAATGTGTGAAAGTGTTTGAGTGTGATGGAATAATTATACAGTAAAATGACTATAAGGAAATAAGTTGTTGATCACAGCAATCACACAGTGCAGGTCCACAGTGTAAACACAGGAGTTGTTGAACATACTGCAAAGTGATTTTGAAGTGAAGTGAATAAGGTGGAGCACAAGCCAGACCAACATGGGACCTTTCCTCTGCAGTGTTGGACTCTTGCAGGACCTCAGCAAAGAGACATGAACACCCTGTCCAGGATAGGAGCTCTGGAGGACACTAATGAGACCCTGTTGGTCAGGCTAGGGCCAAACGTTACGTGTGTGGGCTAGGATCAAGGTTTCTTCAGTGAACCAGACGGTTTATTTAATTCGGGGAACATTTTAAAGAGCAGAGTCCTTTTTGAAATCTTTGTGTGGTGTGTTGGGCCCCACACATGGGCAATGACAGTAAAGCCTGGGGGGCTTTGTTGAGAGGAGTAGCTGGCTTGTTGCTAGCACTGACAAACCGTCACCTAAGAGAGAAGTAGTGACTGAAAGAAGATTTCAGACACAAACAGGCCAAACAAGCTTCGGCCACTGCTTTGCATTGAAAGGAGCCGTTCCCAGTGATTCCTGCACACCTTCTAGGTGAGATGTTTCAAGCATCTCCAGCCGAGCTGACACTGAGGGGTAGTCCCACAACACACTGGAGGGATTGTAGCTCTCAGCTATCTCAGGGATGCTTTGTTTACCTTGATTTGAAATCAATACCACCGTGACCGCTTCTTTCACTCAGTTTTAGATTTGAACACTACTCTCTCCCTAAAGGGAACTTTTTCTGGAAACGTTAGCAGCCTAACTAACAGCTGAACGATGTATTTGTGTCTTTCCATATAGCACACTGCTATCACTGATTCGAAGGAGAAGAGGCATCCGAACCGACATCCCGCTGGTGGAACAGGACTCTGCCAAGACACCAGGTACACATCAGAGACAGTGCTGTACTAACGTGTAATCACTTGTAGTCACCTACTAATCATAAGGTTGGTCGTTCAATCCCCGTCTGCTCCAGTCTACATGCCAGATATTCTTGGGCAAGATACCAACACCACCCAGCTCTCTGATCCAGTCACGTCTCTGTGTTGCTCTCTCGTCCCTTACTTTCTAATCACACTAACTAGACAGGGGAAGCAGGGCTGAAACACACAGGACAAGAGACTGTCAAACTAAAACAGGAAGTACGAGGAACACACACACACTGATACGCACAAACCCAGGGAACAGAGGGAGGAGAGGGAGGGGCAAGAAGGTGAGGGGACGACAACACACAGAGACATGACCGGAGACACAAACATGAAGACCAGACAGACCTAACCACAGGAGCACTGATGGAAGGACACAGGGACAAAACAAAGACATGATCAGGACCAAATAACGACCTAAACTATAAATTCTGCAAAAACTCAAGCTTTAGCAAACTGAACTAGGAAACACAAGACACGCAGGGAACATAGTCATGAATAAACAAGACTCCAAAACACAAAACACTGGGTCAATAACCAAGTTACCCTGACACTGAATGGCAAACAAAATAGAGACTTTAGTCACAGTCCTGACCTGTGTTGGTCAAGTTACTTAAAAAAAGTAATCAGTAACTAATTACTGATTACTTCCCCCAAAAAGTAATCCCGTTACTTTACTGATTACTTATTTTCAAAAGTAATTAATTACTTAGTTACTTAGTTACTTAGTTACTTTTTAAAAACACGATTTACAACCTGAATAGGTGATAAAGTGATAGATCTTTCAGCCCAATTCTACTTTTTCTGCATAATCATCATACAAAATGTAATCAAAT
This sequence comes from Neolamprologus multifasciatus, assembly GCF_963576455.1. NCBI lineage: Eukaryota > Metazoa > Chordata > Actinopteri > Cichliformes > Cichlidae > Neolamprologus > Neolamprologus multifasciatus. Next base: position 956,755 of record NC_140451.1, on the reverse strand, counting down.
GGAAAAGTCTCTTTTTAAAACTTGTTTTATTAGTTTTAATCTTTTAACTTGATGCAACAAGCAAAAGTTTAATTATCTGCAACATTCTCTGACTGGAAGAAATTTGTTTAACATTTAAACCTATTTTCTGCACATTCCAGCACATAAAATAAAATATTTTGTGTGTTTACACTCAGTCTTTCAAATAGATGCAAGTAAAACATAGCAGAAAATAAATAAAGTCAAAGACTAGCGGTCCTGTTGCTCTATTTTCACCTGTAAAGCAGGAGTGGGGTAGGCGGAGGTTTACCCTGGTGCAGGTGTGCAGCGGTCAGTGGAAGAATCCGCGAGTTTCTCTGTGAGTTTCCCATTACGTCGTAGCTACTCGGTGCTTGCTCGGAAGTTTAGGGTTTTTTCACTGTAAAAAGAAGTTTTCTTCCCACGCACAACGGACACTAATGTTTTTGTCACTTTTTATGGAATCAAACTCAAAGTAAGGTCAGTACTTCCACGCTTTAAACGCTGCACGCTCATACTCTCTCTGCACTCGATATATGATCCATTGTTGATCTGCACACAGCTGTTGTCACGAACGTCGCACTCGCTTACGTCACTGTCATGAGACATTCTCGCTAAAAAATCACGGTTTTAGTAACGCAGTAACGCAGCGTTCCTACGGGAAAGTAACGGTAATCTGATTACCGTTTTTGCAATAGTAATCCCTTACTTTACTCATTACTTGAAAAAAGTAATCAGATTACAGTAACGCGTTACAAGTAATGCGTTACTGCCCATCTCTGGTCCTGACCTGTATCCGATTGAGATGCTGTGGCACAACCTTAAAGGTGGTTCATGCTTATAAACCCTCCACTGTGGATGAATGACAACAATTCTGCAAAGATGAGTGGCCCAAAAACCCTCCACCGTGCTGTGAAAGACTCACTGTCAGTTATCACAAAGGCTGCAGTTGTTGCTGCGGCGGCCCAGCACGTCATTAGATTGAGGAGCAATCACTTTCTCCACACAGGGCCGTGGAGGTTTGGGTTTTTCCCTTTAATTATAAATATCTTCATTTAGAAACTACATTTTGTGTTTACTTGGCTAATATTTAATAATACGTTTTCACACCACTGTATATATGGCCGAGGATCTAGAAAGGCCTAGCCTGCTTTATGTTTTGATGCAGTTAGAACGATTATTCTCTTTATCTCCTGATTTGGGAAAATCTCTTCTGTTTTTGTGCGATGCATGTTCATTTTGTATTTCCTTCTGTTTGAGACGCTTTGTTTCATGTATTTCAGGAGTTTTGAATTCTGATTTTGCAGATATTTTCAATTTTAAGCCTGTTTCCCACATGTCACTCACACATTAGAAGAACAAACCAATGTGCCAAATGGTCCATGAGAAATTCAAACTCTAAATCTTCATCGCTGGCCTTTTAGGTCAGGAAGTTAAATTCTTTAATTTGTGCAATGAAATTGAAAGCCTTGACTTGTTGGAGCAGGTAGGACATCTGTGTTGCCTGAATAGGCTTAAACTGTGCCCTCATTTTTTAAAATAGTTCTTGAATATGTGCTGGCTGAATTGAGCTACACACAGGGAAATTGTTGGAATTGCATACAAGGCTGAATAGGTGCAACCCAAGGATCTTCTACTCTGACACCTGAATAATAGTCTCTCTTTGAGTACTGGAGAAAAATATTTTATGATTACTTTAACACAAAATAGTCTTTGTGTGACATTTTAAAGACATCTTAAGTGACAATAGTTGCATTGTGTGTGCCGCTGAATGTTTGATGTTAGAAAATTAAATATTCACACTGCTTTGAGAATGGACGCCTTTATTGTAGAATTACACTTTTTGTTGTCCTTTGTAAACGTGAGGATGGAAAATAGTTGAATCGTGTGTGTTTTTACACAGAGAGTCAAAGTCAATTCCAGAGTAATTCTGCTACTCTTACACACCACAAATGTCCTGCGTGTACTTTGAATACTTTGAAATTAGCAGCCTAACAATTATTCATCATTAGCCAAATCAACCTCCACAATTCTCAGTCGTGTAGAACAGACTGATGTGTGCAAAACAAAAAGTCATCAATCACTCCCGTCTGGCTCTTTAGTGTTTTTTTAAACAACCTGAATTAACTTTATTTCAGTCGCAGAGCTAATTATGACTTTACACCACGCTAACATGCTTCTAAACCCCCAAGTGTTGGTGGTGTTCCTAATCTGCTGCTGCTAGAACCACTAAATATGATTCAGTTCAGTTTTATTTATGAGGCACCAAATCACAACAACGGTTGATCGAGGTGCAAAATACTGCAGCATCTATGCAAGTGTTGCCTCTGTCCTCAGGTCCTGCTCCAGGTTCAAGCTGTGTTGCATTTCTCCACAGCTGAGACATTATAAAAACATTGTGTGTGTGTGTGTGTGTGTGTGTGTGTGTGTGTGTGTGTGTGTCGGTCACTCACTGCCAGAAGTGGATGTCAGGCAGCAGGCAGTGGAGGAAATGATGCAAAGGATTAAGAAAGGTGTTCAGCTTCGACCTGTCAACCAGTCACCCAACAGCACCAGGAAACAGGTAACCTGACCTGACGTGGTCAAAGTCAAATTTATTTATTTAGCACATTTAAAACAACAATCGTTGACCAAGCTGCTGTACAATTAAGATAATTAAAAGAAATAAAAACACAGGGAGACATGATAAGAGTTAAGAAAAAGAATCATAAAATTAGAAGATTTGAGTGAACACCCATGTGGACACCATGTGGACGCTCGTGTGGACACCATGTGGACGCCCGTGTGGACACCATGTGGACGCCCGTGTGGACTCTGTGTAGACACCGTGTGGACACCATGTGGACCCCGTGTGGACACTGTGTGGACCCCGTGTGGACACCGTGTGGACACTGTGTGGACACCGTGTGGACACCATGTGGACCCCCTGGGGACACCATGTGGACACCGTGTGGACCCCGTGTGGACACCATGTGGACCCCGTGTGGACGCCCGTGTGGACACTGTGTGGACCCCGTGTGGACACCGTGTGGACACTGTGTGGACACCGTGTGGACACTGTGTGGACCCCGTGTGGACGCCCGTGTGGACACTGTGTGGACCCCGTGTGGACACCATGTGGACACCGTGTGGACACCGTGTGGACACTGTGTGGACACTGTGTGGACCCCGTGTGGACGCCCGTGTGGACACTGTGTGGACGCCCGTGTGGACACTGTGTGGACCCCGTGGGAACACCGTGTGGACCCCGTGTGGACGCCCGTGTGGACACTGTGTGGACCCCGTGGGAACACCGTGTGGACTCCGTGTGGACGCCGTGTGGACACTGTGTGGACACCGTGTGGACACCGTGTGGACACTGTGTGGACCCCGTGTGGACACCGTGTGGACACTGTGTGGACCCCGTGTGGACCCCGTGTGGACGCCCGTGTGGACACTGTGTGGACTCTATGTGGACACCATGTGGACACCGTGTGGACACTGTGTGGACACTGTGTGGACGCTGTGTGGACCCCGTGTGGACGCCCGTGTGGACACTGTGTGGACACCCGTGTGGACACCGTGTGGACCCCGTGGGGACACCGTGTGGACCCCGTGTGGACGCCCGTGTGGACACCGTGTGGACCCCGTGTGGACCCCGTGTGGACACCGTGTGGACACCGTGTGGACACCGTGTGGACCCCGTGTGGACACCGTGTGGACACTGTGTGGACACCGTGTGGACACCTGTGTGGACGCCCGTGTGGACACTGTGTGGACGCCCGTGTGGACACTGTGTGGACGCCCGTGGGGACACTGTGTGGACCCCGTGTGGACACCGTGTGGACGCCCGTGTGGACACCGTGTGGACCCCGTGTGGACACCGTGTGGACACTGTGTGGACACCTGTGTGGACACCGTGTGGACACACGTGTGGACACCGTGTGGACACACGTGTGGACACTGTGTGGACACCATGTGGACACAGTGTGGACGGCCGTGTGGACACAGTGTGGACCCCGTGTGGACACAGTGTGGACACTGTGTGGACACCGTGTGGACACCGTGTGGACACTGTGTGGACCCCGTGTGGACACCGTGTGGACCCTGTGTGGACGCCCGTGTGGACACCGTGTGGACACCATGTGGACACCATGTGGACCCCGTGTGGACACCGTGTGGACGCCCGTGTGGACACCGTGTGGACCCCGTGTGGACACTGTGTGGACACCTGTGTGGACACCGTGTGGACACACGTGTGGACACCATGTGGACACAGTGTGGACGCCCGTGTGGACACAGTGTGGACACTGGTGTGGACACACGTGTAGACACCGTGTGGACACCGTGTGGACACACGTGTGGACGCCCGTGTGGACCCCATGTGGACCGTGTGTGGACACCATGTGGACACTGTGTGGACACCATGTGGACACAGTGTGGACACTGGTGTGGACACACGTGTGGACACCGTGTGGACACACGTGTGGACACCGTGTGGACGCCCGTGTGGACCCCATGTGGACTGTGTGTGGACACCGTGTGGACACTGTGTGGACACCATGTGGACACAGTGTGGACCCCGTGTGGACGCCTGTGTGGACACCGTGTGGATGAGCGCGCTTGTATTCAAAAGGCTTCTCCATGAGACTTCCTAAAAGTTAAGAAAAAGAATCATAAAATTAGAAGATTTGAGTGAGAATAAGATGAATAAATACAAACTCATTCTGATTTAAAAGCCGAGGAATAAAAGTGTTTTCAGACGGGTTTGAAAGTGTCCGTGTTGGGGGGTCCTGATGTGAAGGGCCAGTTTGTTCCACAGTTGAGGAGCAGCCACAGCAGAGGCCTGATCTCCTCTTTAATCTGGACCAGCCAGGAGCATTTGATCAGCAGACCTCAGTGATCTCGCAGAGATCAGAAAGGTGTGAGGGTGCTAGTTTGTGGATGCTTTTAACCTCCATTTTCTTGGTAATACTGCAGCACTGTGTTGACGGTGTTTTTCAAAAATGAAACACTATGTTTCTTCTCAGTTGTTGTGTTGACTGCAGTGTCCTGAACCTTTCTGTAATTCATGATAATTATTAGCTCGTGCATAACTTTGTAACTGCTGTGAGATTCAATTTCTCCTTCCACAGCGTCAGATCAAAGTGCTGCCCTCAGATGTGTTTGCATACAGCCTGATCACATGATCCACTCAGAACAGAACAGCCACAGAACTACTGTTTAAGATCAAAACAGAGACGTGATTGTAAAGGGTTACAAAAGATGTATAATAAACTGAGGCTACGTCCACACGTACCCGGGTATTTTTGAAAACGCAGATTTTTCTATGCGTTTGCACCTTTCGTCCACACGTAAACGGCGTTTTCGGTCACTGAAAACGGAGATTTGTAAGAACTCCAGCCAGGGTGGATATTTTTGAAAACTCAGTTTTTGCGTTTATGTGTGGACGAGAAAAACAGAAAACGCAGCGTCAAAGGTGTGCGCCTTTTTTGACGTCACACTGTGCGCCACGTTATTGTTTCGGTGAAATGAATTTCTACAACACTGTTACTGTTAATTGTCTCTGCAGTGTTTAAATGCTTACATACACACACAGTTACTGTCCCTCCACACATACGACTCGGTTCTGCTTCTATGCCCCAGCTTTGTTTACTTTTTCCCACCGAGGCTTCTAGACTTCTGATTGGCCAACATTTCTACACAGTTAGGAATATAGCGCCACCTGCTGCTTTGGCATGTTCCTAGCAGTTTCCCTCATTTCTGCCTTTACGTGTGGACGGGATTATTTTTTAAAACGAAAATGGAAAATCTCCGTTTTCAAAAATACCCGTGTACGTGTGGACGTAGCCTGAATGTGGAGTTGACACTGAGGTCTGTTACATAGAAAAACTGACCTACAGAGACTTGATACTGTTTCATGATGGAGCCATGTTGAGGTTAATGCTGCATCGTTTGAGGAGTGTGTGAGTTCATAATGTCAGCAGCTGACACACAAAGGTGACCTCACTGACAGCTGGTCAACTTTTGGACAAATGAACGAGTGGCTAAAGACAGAATATGGACATGGACACATGAAAGGCGAGCGCGGTGGACATGCAGCTGGAAGGATGACGGACACGTGTGAATGTGGCTCATCTTTGCTAAAATTGCCAAACTGCACGCCGGCTGCAGACGTCCGCTGTGCTCAGCCCTCGCTGGGTTTTTGTACATTGAGCATATATTGTTCAGGGCTCTCCAACCCATCAGTGTGGGAATTATCTAAGAGCTTGTTGTTTTGATAAAACATGACACATGGCAGAGACATCTTTTAGTCTGCTCGTTCCTCCGCCTCAGCAGCTCAGCCAAATTAGATAGCATTAGGACCTGCGCTACAAGGTAATTATAAATAATGAGGATGGGAAAATTGACGTGACTCAAAATGATTGTGTGTTGACATATTTGCTTCTTGTAGAAAGCATACTTCCTTGTGCTTGCCTACAGTGTCTCGTCTTTGTGGTAAGAGGTGCAGTTTAGCCTCTAAGTGCTGAATGAGGAAAAATAAGTATAATGTGTCAGACTGCTGCTTATTTACCAAACCCATCTTTTTCCTCCTATTTTCCTTTTACCAGGCGGAGAAGCTGCCCTCTAATTCTGCTATTCAGGAACTTAAAGGAATCATGGTAATGGGCCTTTAAAACAATCACACGTCCTCACAAGCCATATTTTACTAGTTGAACTTTCGCTGTGTTTCCACATCTGAAATTACTTGTTTGTTTTTCATGTCATACAAAGTTGTGCTTGGAATACGATTTAACATGAAAATACACTAAAGTCAGAGATCAGAGGAGCAGTGCTGCATTTAAAGAGGCTCATGCTAAAAATACAACATGAAGAAGTCTTAATTATACTGCAGTTAATGATGCGTGTTTGTAATGCAGCTGCTGCTTCTCTTTGTCCTGATCTGTGTCATTGTGTTTGAACCAGGAGAATTTTAACAGGACTGTACGACAACCAAAGGCAGCGTCTGCGACAACGACCCGAGACGACGAGCTGCAGAGGATTCTGCTGAGGCGGCGGGACGCGCTGGACGCCTGACACAGAGGTGGGGCGCTGGAAGAGATCGATACTGATAGGTCATTTATCTGGATGACTCGTCTCTCCACTGAGTTTGTTTTGAGCTAAAGGAGGACAATGGACGGACGTGTGGCTCCTCCAACAACATTATCTCAGTCGAGTCGGGCAGTCTGATTGTTACAGGATTTAGTTCAGCATACGTGTGTTTTCATCACAACGTCACAGGGCTGAGAGTCGCTGTGTGGTACAGGCTGTGACAAACACCATCTGTGTTCAGCCATCGGTGGTCATCGAGCATCACAGAGGTCAGGAAAGAGAACGAGCCCGTGCATGTCCCCCAGTGATGATGATGATGATGCAGACATGCTGTGGTGCACCTTCATGTTCAAATTTTATTTGTCACACACACACAACCATACACAGTATAACATGGGGGTGAAATGCTTGTAGCTGTACGATGCCCGACCATTAAATGACAGAAAAACGTTTTACAGTATTTACAATTTACTACAAAATTTACAAATTAACTTAGAAATTTACAGTAAAAAATGTGCAAATAGCAGAAAAAGATTATCAAGATTATAAATTATAGGATTACAGGAAATGTGTGGTGATGTGATGTGTGTGAGAGTCCAGTCCTACACCTGGTTCAGGGCCCGAATAGCCTGGGGGAAGAAGCTCCTCCTCATCCTCTCTGTTTTGGCCTTAAGGGAGCGGAAGCGCTTCCCAGACCTCAACGGTGAGAAGAGTCCATTGTTGGGATGGGAGAGGTCCATCATGATCTTCCTAGTTCATCATACTGTCCCCCCATGCATACATCTACAGTCTCACTGGCTGATCTGAGGCACGTCTGCAGGCACCTGTGGTTTTTAGCAGCTGCGTAAGACTTCTTCATTCAGCCGCGAAGCTTTTATCTTTGCTTTAAGGTTACTGACAAAAGCAAGAGCAGGTGCTTCGTTTTAGCTTTCTGTGTCTTCCTGGGACATTTTGGATCTACTGGACCACACGGTGACAGCAGCTCGTCTGACTGAACACCACCGAGCGCTTTAATGCTGACCACTGAGAACAGGAGAGGTTCATCTGTGCAGCTGTGATTACACAAGACTAACATTCAACCACTGAAACTGTAGTTTGGCACCTTAATAACAGAAATATTAAAGTATTCTGAAAATGAATGCTTCAATAATTTGTTTTTAGCACTAAAGATAAACGATCCTTTTGAATAAACAGCTTGCACATCACTGTTACCTGTTGCATAAACCTTATATTTGATAAGCAGCGTGGCGCACGATGAAAGAGTCGCTCCCACTGTGTGCTCACGCCGGCCGTCCTGCTTACCTGCTGTAGCCTGACAAAGGTGACGCTGCTGATTGGTTTAATGTGTGTGTGTGTGTGCAGGTCAGCGTCCTCGTGTCTCCCCGCAGTGTGGCGCCGCCTGAGGATCCACGTGTGCAGAGGATGTGGGAAGACTAATGTGGAGTGTTACTACGCAGCCTTCTGCTCTGTTACAGCAGTACACACTTACAATAACCTCTGACTGTGTTAATGAGATTACAGTCAGATGGATTCTGGGTCACCGTCAGAGGGAAAGACGCGTTCCTGTTGCTGTGAAGAAGAGTCAGTGTGTCAGTAACTGGACTGTTCCAGTAAAATAAAGGCATCATACACCACCTGCAGTTCATTGTTATGCACAGTGACACACAGTCGCCTCACAGCCTCGAGCTGCTCCATGTAGACCAGTGTTAAACTTGTAGCCTCCCAGTAACCAATCACAGGCCGCCGTGATACATTTAGTTGTCAATGCTTCTCTTCACTCACACATATTTTATTTGGGGAACTGTTTTTCTGTGTGCACCCTCACTCCACGTGTTGACCCTTAACATCAATTTATGGTCACTTTACTTCTTTAAAACACAGACATGTGTTTGACCTTATTTGAAGAGTGTGTTTGATGTCCAGCTTGTGAATGATGGCGTCCGTACAGTCATAGAGGATGCAGCAGATCATGCAGGTGTGACCAGCTGCAGTCTGCAGTGTCTGTGGGGTGAACACGCTCAGCGCGAGCCTCGCCACAGGCTTACAGCAACCAACGAGTCACATCAGTGGATACATCGTTTACTTATGAAAACAACAATCGACAACGGTTAAGGTTATCACTTATTGAACATAATCACTTATTGAACATAATCACTTATTGAACATAATCACTTATTGAACATGATCAAGGATCAGTTTGACTGAAAGTGTTTTACAATCAGATCAAAGATAAAAATGTGTTTTCCATTCGGTCTTCACTGAGCGGCTCTTTAATGCTCTCAGGATGAATATTCACTGATTTCCCTTTAAACTTTATTTGATCTCTTATTGTACAAACCATGTATAAGGTCACATTTACACCCATTTACATAACCTGCTTTATTTAAATGCATGTTCTGCTGTTAAAAAAGCGAGCCACGGTTTACTTTGCAGCTCCAGAGGAGTGACACAAGCCTGAGTCGTACCTCCAGCCTCTGTTAGTCCTGACCTGAACGTTATGACGGCACGCCGCAGTTATTTTCTCCTCACGACTCGTTTAATGAAATGTTTTACAAATTAAAACGTGTTGAACATGAGGTTTGCGTTACCGCGTTGGTTTCAGTCTCAGCTCTACCTGCAGCCTCTCTGCAACGCCGCCACTGTTTTGGACTGGCTGTAGAGACAATGGTGGCGTTTTTAATCTGCACACTGTTGTATTTATTTTTACAAGACGGAAACCATCGAGCTTTTCACAGAGTCCAGAAATGCTGAACTTTCCCCCACTGGCTGCTTTGTACCATGTCTAAAATCTCAGCGGGGCCAGGCACGGATTGATTTGACCACATGGCCGAGCCGCTCCGGTGTTTTGTTTTCCCCAACACCTGCCCACATTTCCCACACACTTTCTTCACTGAGAGAGTGAAACATGAGAGTTGTGAACTATGGCTGGTGTCCATCACCTATTGTGTGCTGCTGTTCATTAACGCTTTAGGCTTCATTTAACACTGAGGTGCAATTTCCCGCCCCCGACACAGTGGACAGGAAATGTCACTGTGGATCAAAGTCTGTGTTCTAACAAGTTCATCAGCAGCCCTGCTTCAAAGGCTTCCCTTCGCTCTTTCATCAGTCTGCTGAAGCACATGTTGCAGAGGAAGTCCTGGTTAAGTTTATTTACCAGCACGTTGTTAGGAACAGGAAACAGTCGCTCAGCAGATTCGACAAACGAATCATTGGTGTAGACAGCTGACAAAGCAGCGTGAGGATGTGTGGGATTTTCTAGCTGGAGGTTAGAGTATCAGTGTGCAGTTGACCTGCTTGAGCGAGAGTAAATGAAAACAAGAGATTTATGTCTCTACCTCCTCATATCCTCTTTATCTGATGAGGTTCTTCTAGTCGAGGCTTTGTGGGCGCAGCTGAATGCTCACATATAGTTTTCAATTCAATTCAGTTTTATTTATATAGCGCCAAATCACAACAAAAGTCGCCTCAAGGCGCTTCATAGATACAGAGAAAAACCCAACAATCATATGACCCCCTATGAGCAGCACTTTGGCGACAGTGGGAAGGAAAAACTCCCTTTTAACAGGAAGAAACCTCCAGCAGAACCAGGCTCAGGGAGGGGCGGCCATCTGCTGTGATTGGTTGGGGTGAGAGAAGGAAGACAGGATAAAGACATGCTGTGGAAGAGAGACAGAGGTTAATAACAGATATGATTCAATACAGAGAGGTCTGTTAATACATAGTGAGTGAGAAAGGTGACTGGAAAGGAAAAACTCAATGCATCATGGGAATCCCCCGGCAGCCTACGTCTATTGCAGCATAACTAAGGGAGGATTCAGGGTCACCTGGATCCAGGTGACCCTTTGCATTCAAAGGAGGAGAGACGCTGGTGTCCCCTGGATGCACTGCCTCCGTCTTCTTTTCCTCAGCAGAAACAAAGTCAGCGCTTCGGTTTCTTTCCTCTGCCTCAGCTCAAGCTGCTGGACTCGCTGATGCCGACTGATGGACGGTGCCGACATCGCAAACTAAGGCAAAACATGCAATTACCCGAGCCATGCTATGTCCTTTTCTTCCTTCTTCTCGCCACTGTGTTCCCTCAACATCACGCTAATGTTTTGTTGCTTCTGTGTTTTTGTTCCTTCAAGGACCAGCAATTAGGGAGGTCCTGTTAGCGTGTGTGGGAAACACTTCATTTGACCTATTTTGATTGTCATTTCATGTATTTTCAAAAATTGCCTGCTGGGGAGCTTCAGATGAGCGCTGCTGTGTGTCCAGCCTCGGTTTGTGTCTGCACATTTCATTGATTAGAGGCTGCCTTTACTTATTTACAGCAACACTGGGTGTGAGCTGCCAAACGAATCACAACAGGAAGAACTTTCTTCTTTTCCTTTCATTCTTTTCACACTCTCAAAATGTTTGTTTAAAATGAAACTAAATGCAAAATACATCCTTACTTAACCCTTTAAAACCTGAACCATGAAATATCTGCCAGGAATCTTTAACTTGGTGATAATGGAGTGTTTGTTGCACCTTTATACAAAAATATATCAAATTTTAATCTGCATATATATGAGTTTTATATATATGCAGATTACATTTGCTACATAAACCATATTTTTGTAATTCAGACATTAAAAATATGTCATGCAATTTTTATCATTTTTTGACGATAAAGAAAAGTCACGCTGATGATGTAGAAGTCTCGGCGGTCCCCAACCCCCAGGCCCCGGACCGGTACCGGTCTGTGAGTCGTTTGGTACCGGGCCGAGAGAGTTGAGGCTCAGGTGTGAAATGTATAGTTTTCAGGGTTTTTATCAGTTTTCAGCGTTATTTTGTTATCGTTTTTATCGTTAGCTCGGTTTTCCTGGGTCTTTTCACGTGTGTTATGAATAAATCTTCTTTTTTTTGGTACCGGTACTAGTTTTATTTTGTTGTATTTATCCGCGACACCTTAAAGGCCGGTCCATGAAAATATTGTCGGGCATAAACCGGTCCGTGGCTCAAAAAAGGTTGGAGACCGCTGCTTTAGTCTAAGGAGCTTGGAAAGAACGTAGGAGGAGCTTCTTTATTTGTAGAACCAAATGGTGGGGAGTCCCAGGTACTTAAACCCTAATGGGCAAAGTGTGTTAACTCGTGCTTCCAAGAACACCTGAATAATATAAATACATATATATACATGAAATACATGAAAAACCCATTATAACGAGCCATGCAAGACTCCAGTGAGGCAGTTCAGGGTTCCAACATCATGTCAGGAGGGATATATATTCATCCACACGTTCTAAGAACAACTAAAGGCATTGAATGCAAGAGCAGCTGAACTGATAAAGAACATCGTGGCTTAGCTGGAAACCTGTACTCTCTGTGGCCAACTACCAAGACTACGTGAAGCATCCTCTGAAAGTCTACTGAATCCAGTGTTACAGACAATCCCTACTGTGGCCATCACTGAAACCCAAAGATCGAGGCAGCACAGAGGAAAGTTAGGACAACAAAAAGGTGTGATGACGAAAATGGTCCCTAAGAGGCACAACAGCTGTTCACACCTGAGGCCTTAGAAGCTGTCATGACTCACAGATTTGGCTAACTGCTAGAAGAGGTATACCAGAGACACAACATTAAAGAATAAACCAGACGTTCTCCAGGTGGACTCTCTGTGGCACCGTCCATTAGTCAGCATCAGCGAGTCCAGCAGCCTGACCAGATGGCACTGAGGCTGGAGAGAGAGCAATACTGGAAGTAGAAAAGTGGCTAGTGGAGCTAAGATTAGATCACAGAAGCCTCCCTGAACAGGAACCATTAACTATCACAGTGTCAAACATCCAAGGAAGAGTTTCAAGCATGAAGAGTTGTACAGCACCAGGCCCTGATGTGTGTCACACCTACTGGCTAAAGAAGCTAACTGCACCCCATGAGCATCTGCTAGCAAAGCAGTTCTCACTCAGTGGTACCGTTAGCTAACAGTTACTAAGCTAACAGTTACTAAGCTAATGGTTAATAAGCTAACACTTAATAAACTAACATTTACTAAGCTAACAGTTAATAAGCTAACAGTTACTAAGCTAACAGTTACTAAGCTAACAGTTACTAAGCTAATAGTTAATAAGCTAACAGTTAATAAGCTAACAGTTAATAAGCTAATAGTTAATAAGCTAACAGTTACTAAGCCAATGCAGCCACTTCACTAAGTTCACTGCTGTAGCTGAACTTAGTGAAGGTTACAAATGATCTTCTTATGGCCTCTGACAGTGGACTTATCTCTGTGCTTGTCCTGCTAGACCTCAGTGCAGCGTTCGATACTGTCGACCATAATATCCTATTAGAGCGATTAGAACATGCTGTAGGTATTACAGGTACTGTGCTGCAGTGGTTTGTATCATATCTATCTAATAGACTCCACTTTGTGCATGTAAATGGAGAGTCCTCTTCACACACTGTAACAGCAGTCTGAGGTTAATTATGGAGTTCCACAGGGTTCAGTGCTAGGACCAGTTCTGTTTACATTATACATGCTTCCCTTAGGCAGCATCATTAGAAGACATAGCATACATTTACACTGCTATGCCGATGACACCCAGCTCTATCTGTCCATGAAGCCAGATAACACACACCAATGAGTTAAACTGCAGGAATGTCTTAAAGACATAAAGACCTGGATGGCCGCTAACTTTCTTTTCTAAGCCAATGATACATCAGTTGCCACACTCTATACCAAAGACATCAGAATGTCCTTCAGACTGAAGAAAAGGTAGTGAGATGATAAAAAGGGCGAAGGAAGGTAGTCACAACTGAGGAGATCCAAAGATCATGGAAGTATAAGAACAGGCACTAAGCACCAAGCATACAAAGGCACACAGTCTGCACATTCACTATGTGTTTGTGCACCACTCTGCATTTAATCGTTAGTTGTTATTGATCTCCGACCCTCTTCCACAGCATGTCTTTATCCTGTCTTCCTCTCCTCACCTCAACCAGTTACAGCCAATGACTACTCTTCCCTGAGCCTGGTTCTGCTGGAGGTTTCTTCCTGTTAAAAGGGAGTTTTTCCTTCCCACTGTCACCAAAGTGCTTGCTCATAGGGGGTCATATTATTATTGGCGTTTTCTCTGTATTATTATTATTTTCTAATTTCACTTTTATTTCTACAGGTAAATCTCAATGAGAAACAAGGTCTCATTTTCAAGAGCAACCTGTTTTAAATAACTATACAAAAGTACAGCATGTTAAAACACACTATAGTCATTACAATTCATGTAACCAATTAAAATAAAAGACAGTATCAATAAAAGATTAAGGCCATCCAATGCTCCATTGCCCTTAGAATTTGATTAAAACCCTTCAGTCCTGTTGTCCTGTTGTAATTTGTTCCAAGCAGAGATGGGCAGTAACGCATAATTACTTCTTTCAATTAGCGAGTAAATTAAGCGATTACTATTGCAAAAAAGTAATTAGATTACCGTTACTTTTCCATAAGCATGCTGCGTTACTGCATTACTAGACCGTGATTTTGTTTGTGAGTGTCTCATGACAATGACGTACGCCCACTGACGTGACCGCTGTGGCACCGGATGAGAAGCTGGGATAGTGTACAAGAACCTCTGTGCTGCATGTGGAGAAGCCTCTGATTCTTGTTGAGAACAACACAGCGGAGGTCCTGTGGGAATTCAGGCTGCAGGCCAACCAATCAGACACAGTGGTGGTTTCCAAAGACAGATGTGGCCATCCCAGTGGGCAGCCACATCAGGAGCTTTCTTTCCCCATTCTCGTTACTCCTGTTTTGTTTTTAAATCACAAAAGCTCTGTAGTACTGTACACGAGATGAATGGGACAGCAGTGCAGTGTCCTCAAAACTCATCTTAGAATTCACTGTTTAAAGGTTTTCTTCAACAATAAAGTGATCCAGGTGTCAGGTATCCCTTTCCCTGTCTTCTTCCTCACCTGTCCTTCGTCTTTTTGTACCTCTGAGTAAACCAAACCAAACACTAGCCCGCTTTAACCCCTGACTGTGGCACTATAAACTGTGCATAAATTATAACCCCTGGTGATCAGTACTATGATAAAATGATGTGACAGACACATGGATGCAGCTTTGTGTCTGGTCCATGCAGCTCCTCCACTTTTGCAGGAGCTGCACCTCTGGGTCTTTCCTCTTCTGCTGTCACACACAGACACAATCACTTCCTCCACAGGATGCGAGCCATCAGGCGCTGCCCAGTTACACGGGAGCCTTCTGCTCACGTCCCGTGCTGACAAGGGGCAGGCAGTGTTTGATAACGCTGTCAGCGCTCTGTGCTTGTATACGTCTGTTTATCAGCCTTTTCTTTACCCAGCTCCCACAAGCAGCGAACACGATGACTCAACTGTCACACGCTTAAATCAGATTGCTAACAAAATGTGTCACAGTCAGCTGTGACACATTAAAATGTTTCACTGTGGTCTCATCTTTTAGTTCTTTTAAATTAAGACTGCGATAAATGAACCTCTTTTCAGAGCTGTGAAATTAATTCCATGAATTTGATATTCAGTTAAATCTTTTACTGCCTGGAGATATTCTGGATCGATGCAGGAAAACATGCTTCTGGGCCACGCGTGATTGTTTTCTCTTTTATTTGCTGAAAAATGCAAACACTGAATACACACTGACACTGAGTCAAAATCTAATTTCATCCCATTTCCAACATTTACAGAAAACTTGACCTCTGACCTTGAGGTCACTGAGACACAAACCTGTCTGAGATTGTTAGTACACACACCTGACACTGATGACAACACCCCCTCATTCCTTTACTGCTGAGGAGTAAACATACAAACGTTTCCTTCAAACACCATCCAGCAGATTGAGCAAAGATATAAAAGCTTCCATGTGCACTTGTTCGGGGCTTGAACTGGCTTGAACTTAAAATCGTTCTGGTTTTTATTTCAAATTAAAATGACATCATTGTACACAGCACTGTGTGTGATTTCCTCCGAAACTCAAAATGTGAATATATTTGATGTTTTTCTTGACAAGAACTCACATTTCAAACTGTTAGAGACACTTTTTTCAGAGCTGTAAACACAGCAGAGCTCATACAATGGTGACCCTGGATCGATCCACAACGGTTATAATCACCTCAGCAGATTATTACAGGTGGTGTTAACTGCAAAACTGAATTGTGAAAGGTAAATATATTATCATGAAGACACGTTCAAAGATCTGTCTGAATCAGATGTGAGCTGTGTTCCTCCAATCCAGACCTCGCTGCCTCTGCGGTGCCTGAATGCTTATGTGGGCTGTCAGGGAACAGTGGAGGAGGGTGCTTCTCCTTAAAGACTGGATGAGACAAAATTAAATAAAGTGAATGTACAAAAGCTGGAGCGTAGACACCTACGACAACTGGATGGAAATAGCATTTGTGCGGCTGGGGAACGTTAACCCTTTCACTTCGTGTAGAATGAACACAAACATTAAACACAGATAAACATGCTGAATAATGCCGGCTTGTGGCAGCTGATTAGACAGACGTGTACTCATCTCTCATTAACCCTCTGCTGCCCCTGCCTGCTTTTTCAGAAATGATGGATGGGAAAGTATTTGTCCTTGTGTGTAATTAGGTGGCCAATTAACAGATCCAAGGTAGGGGGTTTTCACTCGTACACTCACACACACAAACACGCGTTTGTACAAGTCCTCACACACCGTGTCCTTTCATATCCAGCAGCAAGAGAGAGACGTGTTCCCAAACCCAGACACCACTACTACCGTTCTCTCTCTCTGGCTTTGTCTGGCCTTGTTTCTCTGTCCAGCCAAAGAAAAATCACAAGGAAGCCTGAGAAAAAAACCTACCAAGGATTCCCTGTTGGGCCAGTTCTTCTTCTATAGAAATCAGCCGGTTGTATTTAGTCATCCTCTCAGCCCCACTTAGACCTCCCAGTTTGACATAGTGCAGGCCCAGACCCACAGCCTGAACGAGAAGAAAAGCACAGTCTGAGACACAGCAATATTTCATCTATTTACACTGCTTGTTAATCAAAATAGATGAACAGTTCCACAGCAAACGGATGGACAGTCGGGTTATTAGTGACCCTTGTAAAGGTCCAGTTTTTTATCACTTGATATTTGATCTCGTTATCTTAATAAACAATCCTCCTTGCAATTGTTACCTGAGATACTACTCATTTCCATGAGTCTGCTTAAAGTGGAGTTCAGAGCAGCATCATACAATAAACAATAAAATGCAGTGTGTAGTCCAATGGCAGTCTCTGGTTTTTGTGCAGCCGACAAGGAAAGAATGGATTATCTTTTATTCTCTTATCTGCTTTTGTCATATTGTAATATGAGAATTCTGAGCTTAACCAAAGGAATTAACTGAATATCAAAAAACTCTTTTGTTCTCGTCATCATAGCAAACTGCATCTTTCTAACGTTCTCAAATACAACTGATGTTAATAATAAATTGTAACATGGTTACCTATATCCACCACTCTGGGATTAACACAACAATAACCAATCAAAACTTTGAAATAGACAACATTACCTGAATGCAAACACATAAATAGACGAAAACAAAGACAAAACTGGTATCTCCCCATGTATATATGTATATATATATATATATATATATATATACATGTATATATATATATATATATACATGTATATATATACATGTATATATATATATATATATATATGAAATGCCCCTGCAGTACCTGATTGTGGGCAAGGCATAGGTGTTGATAAGAAATGTTTGGAATCATGTATGATTTTCGTTCCACTTCTCACTTGTTCACCACTTTGTGTTGATCTTTCACGTGGAATTCCAATAAAATTGATTCATGTTTGTGGCTGTAATGTGACAAAATGTGGAAATGTTCAAGGGGGCCGAATACTTTTGCAAGCCACTGTATTGTGTAGATCAGCTGGTTAGTACTGGTGATGGTCACAGTAAGAATTGTCTGTAGACCTGCACTCCTATCATCTAGTAGATCTTCAGAGGGCACGACAAGTAATCTTGGTAAGTGGCTACGGGGGGCCCAGGTTTCAAGCTGGACCCTCAGGGCACTTGAGTAGGTCACTTGAGCAGTGCTGTTTAGCTCAGTGGGCAAGCAGTTGACCAAAGTCCACATAACCAGAGTACAGTGGTGTAGGTTCAAGCCTGACTGCAGAAACTGCATGGTGGTCTCAATTGTGGCCCCAGTTTCCCAACTGGTGGACTGCACATCAAGAGGCAAACAGTCCCCAGCAAAAGAAGTAGGCAGCCCTGGTGGGTTAGGGTGAGGGTGAGGGAATTTGTTTACTCCCTGGAGGCAAAAAGGTCGAACTCTGCTCTTACAAAGTGGCACCAGATCTGGTCGACCATCTGCGGATGGAGTCTCCGATCCCCTGGCCTGAGCCCAGGGGAGTGCCCCTGCCAGATAGGAATCTGGAAGTAGGCATACTTTAGCTTGATGGTGGCAAACCATCAGGCTTTGACAGCCTGCCTCACCCCCGGGTTCATCAGCATCTTGCATCTTAGGGGCTCAAGATATTGGTTAAGACCCCTTGAAATCCAAAATTGAGTGAAGTCTCCTGTCCCGCTTAAGAACTAAAAAGTAGTGGGGAAAGAACCCAGCTTGTCAGTTATCGGCATCCACTTCCTGTGTTGAACCTTTTCAAGAGGGCCAAGTTTTTCCCGCAGTATCTGGAATTGCTGGGGGTCGCTCACTGAGGAAAGGATCAAGATGGTCATTCAAGGTCTATGGAAGAACCGCAGGCATTAGCCCTCAGTCAAGGTAGACACCAACCAAAGGTCTGCCTCCAGAGCTGACCAAGTCAGTGCTGGGGAGACAGGGATGGGGCTGGTTGGCCTGGTCCGAGGGTAAGTCTGGGACTTCAGAAGCTGGCTGATGTGTGGAAGCCCTAGACCTTCTAGAACTGCTAGATCTCCTGGAGAGGCCCCTTGACACCTCCTTGGCACAGCAATGACTATCTTGAGCCTGCTGTAATAGTTCAGCTGCCTCCAGGCCAAACATCGCTGCAGGGTGAACAGGGAGTCAATAGTCTTGGTCACCTGTCAGAGCTGGGACTGAGACAGCCAATTTCCCCAATTCAAATCAATTTTAGTTTGAATAAAGCGATATTGATTCATTAAATCTCGAATCTATTTTTAAATATAATCTCAGGTTGTAGTGGATATCCCTGGACCTGCTCTCATTTACTCTTTTAGCTGTTTGGCAAGTTGTCGAAATAGTTTCCTGAGCTTTAAGATAGATATCCCCTTATTTGCACGTGACAAATAAAGGTATCTGATCTTAATTTATAATATCTGAAAAAAAAATGATAATGATTTGGAAATGCAGAAATATTGCCATCAAATGGAAATCATTCTAAGTGAGTCTGTGCTGATAAGCACAATACTTCTGAAACTGGTCAGTGCAATAGTGTGACTCAACTGGTTACCAGCTGGTTGCATTCTGGTTACACACAAAGCGAGGCTGCTGCTATCATTTTTCAGCTAAGGCACTGTCATGCAGAAATTCTGTCACTATTTGTAGACGAATATCTGTTTTAAATCTATGGGTATGGCTATACTTTTAATGTAAGTAGTTCATGTAAATTTCTGCTTAATGTGACACACATTGACACTGTTCGCCACCATGGCAGCATCACTCAGAAACCAGGAAGAAGACTTACTATATCTGACAAAGAATCCTCACTGCATGGCTCACTGCATGTAGTTCCCATCAACACAGAACCTGTATCCCAACAAGACACAAACAGACAGTTAGCTGTTACAGTAATGCACCATTGTGGCAATAATTTCCAATATTTTTATATACGTAGACTGTCAAACAGGTGTTACAACATTTGCTGGAAAATGTGAGAAATGTGAATTTCACATGGAAACAGGCTCCTTCTTGGGCTTCATTACTGAGCAGGGGAACATCAAACCAGACCCAGTGAAGGTCCGACGAGTACTCGACTGGTCCAAACCCCCAGGTTGGAAGCAGCTCCAATGCTTTTTGGGTTTAACTAACTTTTATCGCAGCTTCATCTGGAATATCAGTAAGATCGTCTAATATCTCACTCACCTCTCCCAAGGTTCCCTTTCAGTGGGATCAGTCTTCTTAGGCTGCTTTTAATCACCTCGCAGCAGTATGAAGGTACTGGTGGTTGCATCCTTTTGCTTACTTCTTTCGTGAATTCAATGTGGAGGATAGAGAACTCCTCCTCATCAAGTTAGCCCTGGCATCACCGGCTCGAGGGAACGCCCCAACCATTCATAGTCTGGACTGATCACAAGGACCTGGCGTATCTTCAAACTGCAAAACGGATGAGTGCCCATCAAGCCAGGTGGGCACTGTTTTTCACCCATTTTCAGTTCTCTATCACCTACAGGCCTGGCTCACGGGATGTCAAGCCCGACACACTGTCTCAGCAGTTTTCTTCCTCAGAAGACGTTCTGAAGGAGTCCTCAGTCTTCCTCATGTTATCGGAGCTGTTACATGGGGGATAAAGTCCACAGTTTGTGAGGCACAGTGCAACAAACCTGATCCCAGAACCAGGCCGCCCGAGTGGCTCTACGTTTCAACCCTGGTCCAGTCCTGAGTTCTCCAGTGGGACCACACGGCGAGGTTCACCTGGCATCTAGGCATCAATCAGACCATCTCTTTCCTGGAACGCCTGGTGGCCTACACTTGGCATACCAGGGAGCATATTTTAGCTTGCTCTACTTGAGCTCAAAATAAGGCTCAAACCTTTCCTTTTGCAGGCCTACTTCGACCTCTGCCGACCTCCGGACGACCATGGTCTCAGATCGCACTTGATTTTATGACAGGCCTCCTCCTTCTGCAGGAAATATGGTAATTCTGACTATTGTTGTCCAATTCTCAAAACTAGCACATTTCGTGGCTTTTCCTAACAACAGAAACCACCCACATCCTTACCAAACCTGTCTTTCAACTTCACGCGATCCCCTTGGACATCGTATCAGACCCGGGACAAGTTCAACTCTAGAGTTTGGAAAGGGTTCTGTCTGGCATTCGGAGCCAAGGTTAGTTTGTCTTCAGGATTTCACCTGTAGACTACTGGCCAAACCGAATGTACCTACCAGGAGTTGGAGGCAGCACTTCACTGTCTCACCTCCACCAAACAGAGCACCTGGAGTTCTTACCTCACTTGCATTGAATATGCCCATATTAGCCTCACGTCTTCTGCTGTCGCATCACAGGGCTACCAACGGCGGCTGTTCCCAACAGTCGAGAGTGAGCGTATGGTTCCTTCTGTTCAACATCATCTACGCAGGTACCGCCACATCTGGAGAGCCACCTGAGCTGCCCAATGGAAAACCGATGGACTGCTTTCAGCGCAGTACGTTCCAGTCTGAATCAAGTCCAGGAAACTGGCTCCCAACTTCAATGGGCAGTTTGAGATTGACTCCATGGTCAACCTTGTCTCAGTCTAGTTGAAGCGTCCTCGGAGCATGCACAGAAATACTCTTTTCCATGTGTCTCAGCTCAACCCTTACATGTCGGTGATGTTCTTCATTGGATCGTTGTACTTACCTCAACCTTCCTGGAACCCTTCTTGTTTCCTGTGGACCCTGTTGGATGAACGTGAGCGTGAGTGGATTTCAGTGTGGAGTGAGTCTGTGAGCGTGTGAGTCACAGAATGTGTGAAGAGGAGTGTAGACGTGTTACCCTTGCCCTGAACATCCTCTGGATGCCCTGGACCTCCCCTGGATGCCCTGGACCTCCCCTGGATGCCCTGAACATCCCCTGGATGCCCTGGACCTCCCCTGGATGCCCTGGACCTCCCCTGGATGCCCTGGACCTCCCCTGGATGCCCTGGACCTCCCCTGGATGCCCTGGACCTCCCCTGGATGCCCTGGACCTCCCCTGGATGCCCTGGACCTCCCCTGGATGCCCTGGACCTCCCCGGGATGCCCTGGACCTCCCCTGGATGCCCTGGACCTCCCCTAGATGCCCTGGACCTCCCCTGGATGCCCTGGACCTCCCCTGGATGCCCTGGACCTCCCCTGGATGCCCTGAACATCCTCTGGATGCCCTGGACCTCCCCTGGATGCCCTGAACATCCTCTGGATGCCCTGGACCTCCCCTGGATGCCCTGGACCTCCCCTGGATGCCCTGAACATCCTCTGGATGCCCTGGACCTCCCCTGGATGCCCTGGACCTCCCCTGGATGCCCTGAACATCCCCTGGATGCCCTGGACATCCCCTGGATGCCCTGGATCCCTTGGAGCCGTGATCCTTCATCACTGTACATATGTATATATCTTACCTGGTGGCTCTGTAAAGAAACCTTCCTTTACCTGTATGACTCAGAGTCCAGCCTGACCAGCTGTGACAGCAGGATTAGACCACTGTGAGATTGGTTAGTTTTACCCTTCTGATGATGTACAGGCGTTTTATTTAATCCAATCCTCATTTAGAAAGATGCAATATTGGGTCATAGCTGTGCATGTGGAATTACACCAAGAAGCATGTAGTATGTAGTATTTTACATGTATGTTAGATGTTGAAAGAGAGAATATGTTGGATCAGTTCTTTTTGCAACAAGTTACTGTATATTACTCAGTTTGGAGTGTAAGAGAGTAAGGTCAGCAAACTTTTAAGAGTGAACCTGAGATGAACATCACTGTCTGCTGTGTGTAAATGTGTACCAGATGCATTGTACCATTAATTATACAGGTTACGGAAGAAATCATTGACTGTTGAAGAGGAAGCATAAGGAATACTCCTATTGCAAACATTTTATTTTTGCAACTAACTGAGTTGCTCACTGTTACTTGGACCTGATGTAACTGGTAAATGGACTGGTTCTTACATAGTGCTTTTCTACTCTACCTGACCATTCATTGCACTTTATGCAGTTTGCTTCATTCATCCATGTGCCATCTTTCTCTTCTCCAGCTGTTACCTTGTTGCTCTGATGTCATGTGGATCAAGTCACTGACTGTTGTCTCATTGATATGTTTTAAGATATGGCCTCTGACTCCAGGAAGGGGAGGTCCCTGTGACTTGTAGGAGACATCAGAGAGCAGTGAACACGAGTTTCCAATCATACTGCTCAGCTTCTCCCACTGGTCTCTGTCCTTATGAATTAACAGACACAGGAACATGAATACACAGCAATCATGAACATTTTGTTGACAGCAAAACTATATTTAGAGAAGACACAGAAAGAGTCCAAGATTTACTAGCCTTGCTTACCTCTTTCCTAAATGGGTCTATTAAAGCCACCACTGCTGGGTATTTGCTGATGAGGGTTTGGTACAGGTCGACTAACTCATCGGGCGATTTCAGAACTCCAGTTGCAACTTCATACTTCCCCTTAGACTACAAGAGAGAATCCAGCAAGAAGACGATAAATCTTGTTGTTTTTTTAAACTGATATGCTTATGGTGTATTTGCTTTGAAAAAGTTCACAAGAACATGTCAACACATTATTTTCCATAAAGTGTTTGACTATTTTTGGTGAACTTACAGGGTCCAGGAGCTCATGAGCAGCACAGTTCAAAGCTAAATGGATCTGTGTGCCCAGTGGAACTCCAAGGTTGGTGCAGGCTTCAGCGATCAGATCCAGAGGCTGCTCGGCTCGCTCGTGGCTTACAGCCAGGGCCCCGCTGTCACATACAAATGCTTCGCTGGCCTTGGAACAAGCACATGGTTCACACAAGTAACTATTATATATACAATAACACCTGTGAGACACTTTATTGGGTGCACCTACTCAGTAAAGCTAATCAGTGGAACAAACGCGCTGCATTTAGGCATGTAAACATGGTGAGGAGAACTTGCTATGGTTGGAATAGAGACAAAAGCTGATTTTATTGAATTTCAACATGGCATGACTTTTGGTGCAGACAATCTGGGGAAGAAGAAAGAAGAAGAAAAAACATCCAATGCAGCTCTTCTTTGGATGAACATGGCTTGTAGATGGCAGAGGCCAGAAAGAACAGCCAGGTTAAAGCAGGAACTATAATTAGCCACTTACTAAACAATTGTAAGCAGATAATCACTACATGTCTGAATTCAAAACAAGTGGAGCAGAGGATGAAGAGTGAAGCTGCAGTGAGCAAGGTGCTCATCAAAATTAGACTAGATCATCCTAATATTTCATTTTAAAATTTTAGTTCTAACCTTTAGGGCCGTACATGGTCAGGCTCCTCAATATTTATCTGACCTGCTGAAACCACATACATCTTCTCGGGCTTTAAGGTCATTAGATCAGAGACTGCTGGTGGTACCGCGCACTCGTTTTAAAACTCGTGATCGGGCCTTTCAGGTTGTGTCTGTCTCTTCGCTGCACGGACTCCATTGATTCGTTTAAGAAACAGCTGAAGACATTTTTATTTAGAAAAGCATTTGATGAATTTCTTCTTATGCTGTTTTTATAGTTTTATTGTTTTACATTGTTTTATTTACTGTTATATTGTTTTTATATTCCCATTTCCTGTGTTGTAAAGCACTTTGTGATTTTTATCTGTGAAAAGCGCTATATAAATAAATTTTACTTACTAACTAATATAGACTAAAACTTCTGACTTGCTTTCAGCACCTTACTGAAAAATAAATGAAATAACTGTGAAGGCAGAAGGCGGTCCAACCCAACCTGCTACTTGTAAAGTGACAATGTTGGTGAAAGTATGTTTTTGTTTAGATGTTTTTGCTGCAAAGTAGCTTAGCTGAAGCTACATGTGGATGACAATAGACAAGTTTAAATTAATACTGTATATCTGAATGAGATAGTCCTCATCACAAGGTTATTAGAAGCCAAGAGTGTCAAACTCCCACTTTGCTGTTTTTAGATGTAGGGCTCAGTCAGCAGGGCTGAAAATAAAATGCAAACCATTCAAAGGTAAATAGAGGAATCGTTTAAGAAGCGTTTTAGACCTTTAGATAAGCACAGATACATTAATTTAAAATTTAACAATGAACACTGAATACAATTCTCTGTTATATTTTTCAGGAAATCTCTGAATCCTGCCGCCGTGTGCGTTCCCTCATACAATCTGCTGAATTCAGTGCCTGCTCTTAAAATTAATAAACAGCAATGTCCCTCACCCCGCCATTGGTTAAAGTTTCCATTATTCTCATCATCTCCTTCTGTACCTCAAGAGCCATTGTGATGATCTGTGGAAGAAGGTCAGACTTCAGTATGTTTTATAAACTATAGAGTGAAAAATGGAGAATATAAAGAAACCAAGGTGACTTCCTAATAATCTACTGCATCAAGACAGCAAAAGAGGAAACACGCAGATCTACACACTAACTGTGAGCTAGTCTATGGACAACAGGGAGAAGTAAGCCAAAGGTTTCAGTTTTGTACTTGTTTGACTTGTTGTCCCACTTTGGGGATCAGGATCACTTCCTCCAGTAAATTCAGTTTTCCCGGCGAGGTCTTGCCACAGCTGAGCAATGTCACCAAGGAAACAGGGATGTGAAACGGAGGCTGAACAAAACGAATGATATTATTATATGTTGTTTCCAGCATCGAACATCCAGTATGTGTTTTCATTATCAAACCTCCTGGTTCCTCAGAGCTGCTACGTATTCGTACAGATGGACGCCCTGTATCTGTGCCCCAGTTTTGGCCACAGCCAGTGACACTGAGCCAACAGCCAAGCTTCCACGTAGAACTGGCTGTTGTGGTTCCGCTGCAGGAAGCGGCTTTTCCACGGTGCTCTTTTTACCTGTCATATAATAAAAATCCCAAAAGAGTTTGGAGCATATTTCTAGCTTGTAACAGAGAAAAAAACCTAAGATTAATCAGAGAAAGAACCTGAACCTCCACAAGAGAAACAGTGAGAAGTAAAACTTCCAGTCTTGTTTTGAACTCTTTCACAGTTTCTTTGTTTTTAATCTGACCACAGTGGTGATTTTATACAGTTTTTATATTGAAAGTTTTAATTTTAGGGTAATGCTTCAATAATAATAAGACCCCAGAATTGATTCAAGATGGCTCAAAAGGTGCAGGACTACGAGAACTTTGATTTTACTGATCGCTCACAAACTCTTGTTTACACTAACAGAAAGCTTGAGCACACAGTCAAAGTTTGCAGGAGGACAGGAGGAGGTCATGCAAAGGGTGGATGACATGAAGATAAATGATTCCCTGTGGTGACCAAAAAAGGCAAGGCAGCCAAAACAAGAAGAAAAACTGTGTGAGATATTACGAATTATTAGTTTTGTATTAAACTGAATGTTGTGAAGCAAAGAGCAGAGAGCTGGAGGGAGACATCACAGCGATTAACAGGATGGAAATAAATCCATCTCAGATTTGTGTCCTCTCCTAACAGCAAACACAACACCATCAAACCTTTTCACTTACTGCCTCATAAAGAGTGCCAGTCTATCTAATGGTGAAAGGAAAGCTATCGGATAACAACAACGTCAAAATATTTGAAGTAGGAGTGGGTTTAAAAAACAATTTTAGTGTCAATAAAGCGACATCGATTGATTCAATCCTGAATCGATTTTAAATATAAACGTATTTTACCAGACATGTCACAGCTGCAGGTTTCATCACTCTGACCAAAATTCACTGAACCAGCAGCAAAAGAAGCTCAAACTGCGCTTCACGTTTGATAAACAGCGTCATGAACTCCCTCTGACTTTGGCTGATTTTTGCTTCCACCACCATAAAATCTCACTTCCTGCACAGCTCTCTCTCTCAGTTTACCATCAAACCTCTGTTTCCTGCATTATTCATTGCCATTACGCACCAGTCTGCTGCTGTGTGCAGCGCTGCTGGCCACATTTTTCAAAAATGACCTCCGACAACAAAGTCTGATTTCTGCTGTTTAACAGCAAAGACGTGTAAACTGTTACAAATGATTGCTCAGCTGTGTCTGTAATCAAACCTTAATAACTCTGCTTCACTTCAGCAGCATCAGGTCATGTTCAATTCAATTCAATTTTATTTATATAGCGCCAAATCACAACAAAAGTCGCCTCAAGGCGCTTCATAGATACAGAGAAAACCCAACAATGTTCACATGTTGATTCATGGTTTTCTTACCTGCTATAAAAAGCCAGGCCAGGAAAATCTCCTTCATGCTTTTCTGTTTTATCCTCAGTTACTTTGACACAAAGGCCTCTGCTGTGATGCTCACACCTCTAAGTCTCACTGTAGCTGCCGTCATAGGCAACTCTCGCATTTAAGTTCATTTTATTAGATATGTAAGGTTGAAACAATTAGTAGTTGAAATATTAAGAAATAAGAAATAAATAAATAGTAATTCATGTTTTGTTCATTAGATTTATATGTTTAAATGTGTTATTTGTGCTAATTGTGCAATTAGATAGGAACCTTTTCTATAGTTCCGTCTGTTGTTGCTAAGAGGGTATTTTTTGGCTGGCACACTCAGCAAGCTAATTGAGAGACGAGCCACGAGGTTTGCACGTCTACAGTAAGATAAATAAAAGAGTGCCTTTTTTGGACCTCCCCACGACGTAAGGATTAAAGTTTTATTCCCTTTGAGTGAGGCCGATGAGGTAAATGTTTTCTTTTGTTTATTATCGTTGTATGTAAATACGCTAGTGTTGCGTGATATTCGAGTGCAATTACCGCAGTGTGAAGTGTAATGTGTATTTTATTGATCCTTTTGTTGGAATGTTTCGTTATATATAATGCTTAAGGGCTTTATTAAGAATATTCATTTAAGTTTGTATTTCTTTTTAGTTCTGACGGCATTGTATCGGCTGTGGTTGGACATCATTACATGTTAAGGCATGTCGAAGAATCCTCCTGTCCGAAATAAATGTCAGTTAAAACGCAAAGAACAAGTTGAGCTTTATTACGACTCGAGGGGAGTAACACTCACAGTGTCAGCTTTGTTTTATACACATGTATATGCAGTAAATGTATATATATATATATATATATATATATATATATATATATATATATATATACATTTGATGACTAAAGACAGAAAGCTCAGGGCAGGACTTACGACTCACTCACCTTTATTAATGCTCTTCTTCTCTTTAGTCTGTGGAGGAGATGAAGAGGGAATCACTTCAGGCCTCTCCCTGTCCCGGACCTCTTTTTCCTCCAGACAGCGCTCCTTAAAGAAAGTGCTACATCATTTCAGATGAGCAAATAAAAATGGTTTAATCAACGTAACAATCCCTGACAAGCCAGATTCCTAAGGAAGATGTAGCGTGAATGTCAGTAGACTGCTGTAAAACCTCCCAGTTCATGTCCATGATCCTGGCTTCAGTGGCCACTTCAGGACAGATGTGTTAAATGGTTTTTGTGACTGAACATGATATGACACGTGTTCCTTAAGGTGACAAATAGCACTGAAAAATACTACTAATGAAGTACTACTAATAAGTAGTATTAGGTGCTACCTGAGTATATGGTCGATTTTTAACTGGTCACAAGGATCTCGGTCTCTCAGCATGCTGTTCAGAGGCTCATTGATCCACAGCACAGCAGCCATCACGTGCTCAGTCCTCTCTTGACTCTCAGGGACCAAGTGGCTCGAAACAGCAGCTGATGACATGCTCTACACACCACAAACATGAAGGACACCTTCAGAAGGGTGAAAAAGGTGATTTACTAGTACAAGGTAAAAGTTCTTATGTTGCAGGGTATTTACCTCTCAGTATGAAGTGCCAGGAAATGACATCATCTACCTTTGCTTGTCGTTAGGTGACATATAAAATGTAAATGAACTATATGGCTGATTAGCAAAAGGCGCTGCTGTTCTCTTGCACGACAGATTTTTGCAACTCTCTTATCTCTTTTTTCACTTCTAAAATCTCAGACATTCACCGTCAACTTAACTCTGTAGGAGCTCCTGACTCTGACGTAGACTTCCTGGTTCCCCCACTGTCTTCCTGTTTTCAAGCTTTACTCTTCCCTCCATAACTGACGTATCTATCTCATTAAAAAATCGAAGTCGTCCACCTGTCACCTTGACCCTCTCCCCACTGCGTTAGTTAAAGCCTGTCTTCCCTCGTTAGCTCCTCTCATAACCAATAATATTCATTCCTCCCTGAACACTGGAATTGTTCCTGAAGCACTGAAAAAGGCTTCTGTTATCCCAACTCTCAAAAAGCCTGGTGCAGACCCCAATAACTTTGACCATCTTCGCCCTATATCAAATCTCCCCTTCATTTCAAACATTCTTGAAAAAGTTGTCGCCGCCCAGCTTCATTTATCTCAATGACCATAATCTCTATGAACAATTTCAATCTGGTTTCCGCCCCAATCATAGCACAGAAACTGCTCTGTTAAGGATTACCAATGACCTTCTGATGGCAGCTGATTCTGGTCTCCTATCCATCCTCATCCTTCTGGATCTTAGTGCGGCGTTTGATACCATGGATAGCTTCCATTGGTATTAGTCACACCCCCCTTGCCTGGTTTAACTCCTATCTCTCAGACCGCACTCAGTTTATCCAACTTAAATCCCATTCTTCAACACTATCCTGTTTCTGCAGGTGTGCCCCAGGGTTCAGTATTGGGGCCTCTTTTATTCATTATTTACATGCTTCCTCTTGGTCATATATTCCGAAAATATAATATAAACTTTCACTGTTATGCCGATGACACCCAGCTCTACCTTTCTTCTAAACCCAATTCATCCCTCCCACCTACCTCCCTCTCAGACTGTCTTATTGAGATTAGATCCTGGTTCTCCTCCAATTTCCTCAAACTCAACAGTAATAAAACTGAAGTTTTACTTGTTGGTACACCATCTATCCTAACCAAATCCCACAGCTTTTCCATTAACATTGAAAATTCTCCCACCCTTCCCTCCCCTCAGGGTAAGAGTTTGGGTGTCATACTTGATAATACTCTCTCATTCCAGTCTCACATTAATTACATAACCCCGTCTGCTTACTTCCACTTACGTAATATTAACCGACTCCGCCCCTTCCTTCCTCCCCACGCTGCTGCCGTCCTCGTCCATAGTCTTATTACGTCCTGTATTGATTACTGTAATTCCCTCCTATTTGGTCTCCCTAAAAGGTCCCTTCATAAACTCCAACTTCTCCAAAACTCTGCAGCTCGGGTCATAACTTGCACTCCGTTAAGAGACTCCGTCATATTACAACAGCTCTTCAGCAGCTTCACTGGCTGCCGGTAGAAACCAGGATAAACTTTAAAATCTTACTTCTTACATACAAGTGTGTCCATAAATCTGCTCCTGCATATTTGTGTGAGCTGCTCCATATCACCACTGTTTCCCGCCCTCTCAGATCCTCATCTTACTGTTGCGTCCTCACGCCTCATCACTATGGGGAGCAGAGCTTTCAGTCGCTCTGCTCCCTGGCTCTGGAGCTCTCTTCCTCCTGCACTAAGAAATATTGACACCCTTTCCGTATTTAAGTCACAGCTCAAAACACACCTGTTTAAACTGGCTTATTCGCTTTAATGCTGATTTTATCTGTTGTCATGCTCTGTTTTGTAATTTTAACTTATTTTATGTATTTTATGACTATTGTTCCTTTTATTAATTGTGTTTTTTGTAAGGTGACCTTGGGTTCCTGAAAGGCGCCCTCGAATAAAATGCATTATTATCATTATTATTAAAAAATCCTCCTGACTAAGGTTATGTTAGTGCACAAGCATACAAAGCTTGATGACAAGAATAGGCCCTCAGGTCTGGGGACTGAGCTGAGCAGGGTGCAGCACCACCCAAGTGAAGCTGGAGGCCCACGTCGAGCAGAGCAACACCAGGTGGAAGAGAGCTGCTGAGGTGGGCAGCACTGACGCGAGCACGTGAGTGAAGGACTTCTTCAGTAGGACTGGTTCACAGCGCACAGCCTGGCATCCAACAACAACAGTTACTTTGTAAATTAGGTTTTATTTGACTCTGTTTTGTCTAATATGGAACGACCAAAGTGTTTCTATTTTATTTGTATTTATTCAATAAAACCTAACATTTCATCAATGCTCTCCTAACATATACTTGGAGTGCAGAGTGATCATACCTATGGAGAAATTGCTGCGCCTGCACAATCACCTCTACCTGCGCTGCCTCCAGCAGTGTGGTGTTAGGGTTCATATCATTTCAACCATTTCATTTCTCCTCATAGGAGGAACGAGGCTGCAGGTTAGCCATGTGGGTAACATTCAGTGTTTGGGTACACTGAGATGTACTGCTGTATTAACCAGCACCAGTGCAGTTTAGATGAATGTCAGACTTTCCAGCACTATCACACAATCAATTCCTCTTAGGTCAAGTCAAGTGGCTTTATTGTCATTCCAACCGTGTGCAGTGGCACACAGCACACCATGCTACATGTGCTACATGTGACAGACAGCCTGCACAAGTGCAAAAACCAAAACAAAGACAGTGCAACACCAGACAGAACAGACGGTGCAAGAGATGGTGGCCACGAGTGCGACCCCTCAGACATTTAGTAGATCCATGTTTGAAAATCCTACCTGATTTCCTTCTTCAGTTATCACAATTACAAGATTTTTGGAAAACTTGACCTCTGACAGTCAAGGTGACTAAAACTGAAACGTGTCTGAGATTTTTAAGCGATGCCTCTGTGGTATGAATTTCAAAACTCCAAGGCGCCTTGTTATCGAGTTATCAGGGCCAGCTGGCAGGGTGACAGCCTGGCTGAGGGTCATCTTATCTGTTCACTAAACTGAGAGCTGATTTAAGGTCGTACATCGTAGCCAAACAAACCCTGCTCCTGCACTAATGAATGTTCTTCAACCCTGTGGCTTGTTCTCCAAACTCATCCATATAACATCCAGCCACAGTCACATAAGAACGCTCCGAGTTCACCAGTTAAAGGCCACAATGGGACAAATGGCTTTTACCTTCTCCTTGTTGTGAACAACACAGTAGACCTCTGCCTCAACAGAAAGTCGTCCTCTCGCGTCATAAACCTGCCGTCCCGTCACTCTGCTGATTCTCGGTGGTGCCGCGAGGTTTGCAAAGTAATCCGCCTGAAGGGATGGTTATGGTTAAAAACACCTCGCAGTATCTGAGTGACGTTATTCAACGACTTCTGTGTCCTCCTTACCATCAATGACAGTATGGTTCAGCAGTTACAGAGTAAATACAACATGTGTAGAAAACATTAAAAACACATTTTATTTACATTTTAAATTCACCTGTGAAAGCAGCAGCATGTGCTGACCAGTGGCCACACGCTCACAGCCAAGGACGTGCACACAAAATAAATCATGTAGCCAAACTGCAATTCTTGTTGCATGTTTTTACAGAACCAGATATATATATACAAATATGTGCAAGAACGCACATGAAGCCACATTACTGATGTTAGCAGGTAGAAACAGCAGACTGTTTGTGACTGCTCGTTATCATACACTGACGTTTGGTTTGGGGAAGATTACCTGTGAGGTGATAATGAATATTTACATGTGTTTTCTTATGAATACACTGAGGCTTCAGTGGCTTCAGCTTGATCTACACACTGAGTCTCCACTGTGGTGGTCTACATGCCCTTCAAAGCCAACAGCACAAAAACGTCTGACAACTTGGAAGTTCTGTGGGGAATGACCAAAGCTGACAGCTGCAGATATCACCGTCACAACCTTTGACCTCGTTCGTAAAGCTTACTGCTCCACAGCAGAGCACTGAACAAACCGTGGAGTGTTTGCAGTAACCTTATTAATCCTGTCATGTGCCGTGGCACAGTCATCAGCACAAGGCACCTTTCAAATTCTTTTTAAATTTTAAATATGTTCACATTGTCTATTGTTATTTAACTCACTTAATGTACAGAATTCACCTGCTTGCTGCATACATGCTACTACTGCACATTCACCTGATGCATATCATATATAATGCTCTTCCTCTCCCCCCTTTTGCACAAGTCAAGGAGCGTGTCAGGTTACATTTCACTGCGTGTTATACTTGTATGACTATTAGGGCTGCCACAAACGATTATTCTGATAGTCGACTAGTCACCGATTATTTTTGCGATTAGTCGACTAATCAGATCATCATCCATTGGACGTAAAACGTACAGCTTATTGCACCAGCAGCATCTGCTCTTATATAACTATCATTAGCTTACAGCTTGAAGTGTTTAAGGTATGTGCTAACTAAAAATAAAGACAAGATGATAGTTTATTAAATTTTAGTGAAGTTTGCAGATTGTTTCGGTGAAGTTTAATAAACTCCTTGCTATCTAAAATATAACAGGACACCGGAGTAAATTCTCAGCATCTCACACTTCTGATAATCAGCTGTCTGCTTGACGTTTATTCAGCTGTGTAAAAACTATAACTTTATCTCAGCCAAACCGATTTACTCAGGAACAAATAAAATACTGAAAAAAGCCAAACAATAACATTTTTAAGTTATCTAAGTGACTTATATATCATGTTTAACCTGAGTAGCGAAAGACGGCGGTGGGTTTGAAAACGATTAGCCGGGAGTCCGGTGTTCTCACGGCTCTAGTTAGCCTAGCCCCCGGCTAGCTATCGAGCTAGTGGCTAACAGACGTCTCCGAAAACGTCGGAGCGCTTTTGAAAATATGTGGTGTCTTGATAAACTGAGCAGATATTTGAGGTTTACACAGCTACATTCTCGCCTGAAAATATGTTAAACGTTTATTTTGTGACCCAGAAAGAATAATAAGAGTAATATTAAAACTAACTAGCTGCCGCCATTGTTGGAAACTGAGCTGGGCTGCGCTATGAATTCTGGGACACAGCTTCTTCTTCTTCGGGGTTTAACAGCAGCTGGCATCCTTGTACATGCAGTGCTGCCATCTTCTGTTTCAGTCCGTTATTACACTCTTAAATCCTACTACTTATTCCTGCGGCTTTTGGGATCTTACAAAGCTTCAAACGACGCGTCGACGTTTAAATCAGTCGTTGACGATTTTGATAGTCGCCGTAATCGTGACTAGTCGACTAATCGTGGCAGCCCTAATGACTATGCATGTGATGAATAAAGAATCTTGATATCAAATGAACATTTATGACAGGACGTGCTTTTTGAGATCTAACAGCATGAAAACAGCAGAGGAAACGGGCGAACACTGTCATTCCAAACTATATTTGTGCTCATGATGTTTGTTGTGTTTCCACTTTGGTTCTTTCAGGTGTGCGATGTGGTTTCCAGCGTGCTGCTGTTAAATGGCCACCATGAATCACACTCGTGTAGAGATTAATGAGTCCTTGTTGTTGTTCATTTGTTGGTGCTGAAATATTAACACTGTGAGATATACATGTATAGTTTAAAACCGTCATGACACGGAAAAATGAAGTGTTTTCACAATGACCGCATCAAACGTGCTCAATGAGTTGTCACGGGCTAATGGCCGTGCCCAGGCTGACCGTCCTTTCTCTTAGACTGAACATGATTTACAGAATCACATCATGTTCCATTCAATGTAACGTGAAAGTAGTGAAAGAACAACTATAATCTCATCAGAGAACACAACAAAGAAGCCTTTGGACACTTGAGTACTAGTGTCTGTTTTCATGTTAGCCTTACACTACAATAAAACTGAGATTTCTGCCTTTTAACACATAATGTCAATAAGCCAATACACACTGACATCTTCTAAGTTTGCATACACTGCATTTAATTTAACACTTGTTAGCCAGGAGCTAGCCAGTTAATTACTGTGTATTCAACATAGCATAACTTGTAAGTCCTCAGTTCGTCTTATAGCTCACAGGGTTTCTTTAGAGGACTAGGTTTGTTAAGTAAAGACGAGTAAACATAATTTGCTGCAAGCTGCAGCACCTTTGCCTGTGGACAATCTCTGAGCTTCTGCACTGATGTATCATTTAAAAGGCAGTAAAAACACACCGACTGTACACTCGAGGCCTCACCTGGTTGCAGGAGTTGCATCACCAAGTATATTTGCAAAATTAGAAAAATTGAGTGGTGCACAACTGAGCAGCATGACACCAGTGTGTCACCAGTGGCTGTTAATATTAATGGGTAGGCTGAATCAAAAAGTGGGTCAATAGACTCCCATGTTCAAATGGCAAATGTTACAACCTAAAAAACACCTTCATGTTATTGGTATTTGAAGCCTGGTACAAAAACAGATCGGGCCTCTGAAAGAGATATTTCTTCTTTCGTCTTAGAGGCTACTGGAGTTAAGGGCACAGCTGCTTCCACTGACTATCGAGCAGCCAGTTAACAGCTGTTGCTGTCTGCTTCCCAATAGTGGGAAGAGTACTGACTCTCAACATGATTCCCACCAGTGACAAAATATTTCAACATAGTGCTAAAAATCCAACTTTCTGAATCGGTGTGTTTACTGAAATAGTCACTCAAACGTCACTAAGAACTAACTGATTCATGCGTCACAGGTGACGTCAGGTGGCTGGGGCCATCTTTTATGTACAGTCGTTTTGTTTGCTGGTTGTGATGACTGTGACACACCGTCACGCTGCTGTGACAAACAGAACCTCATATGTGCTTAAAAACAGGAAATGCCTTCAACGGAAGAACAATAAATACACTTCAAACCACCTTCTGTTTCTGTTTTCTAACCTCACAGGGACAGAAAGAGGCTCACAGTCCTACCAGGTAGCCATGCTGGTCCGCGGGCCGGCGGAGGAAGAGCTGGTGTAGGGCTCGCTCCATGTCCTGGGGGACTCTGCTCACTCGATAAAACTCCGCGGCGGCGGTTTTCATTTCGTCAAAGTCGCGCTTCTCTTCGCAAACACGTTTACTAAACGCTCGGTGAGACATTTTCGAGCCTCTGTCTCTGCGCGGTTTGTGGTTGTTGTTACCATAGAAACGTTGTGTTCACGTGACAACTGCAGGCCAGGTTTTTGCATTTCTTTCAGTTAGACGGAATAACCGGTTAGCGTGGATTAAACTTGGAGATGTTTCCCCGTGACAGTGTTTATCTGTGTGAGCTCGTCCCGTTCCTGCAGACCGGGGACCCCTCATCAATTAGTTAATGATTACTTTGTGTCCCCACTGTAACAATATACAGCTGTACACTAATATTGTGTTATCATGTCTTATACACCGCAGTCACGCAGGTTACAGATGCTGTGCAGTTTGTGCATTTCAGCGTGAGACCAGAACAATTTACAAATCTGTGTAGTTCAATATCTGACAATAACTGACACTGACAAATACAAACGTGATTTGGGAGATTTTCAAGTGTCAATTTAAATTTTTCAGTTTTATTGATGGAGGGCAAAATCACAACAACACTCACCTCAAGCCCCTAATTCCATGACGGGCTAATCTATTATTATTATTATTATTATTATTATTATTATTATTATTATTATTATTATTATTATTATTGTTATTATTATTATTATTATTATTATTATTATTATTATTATTATTATTATTATTATTATTATTGTTAATATTATTATCATTATTATTATTATTATTATTGTTAATATTATTATTATTATTATTATTATTATTATTATTATTGTTATTATTATTATTATTATTATTATTGTTAATATTATTATCATTATTATTATTATTATTATTGTTATTATTATTATTATTATTATTATTATTATTATTATTATTATTATTGGGGTTTATTTATACAGTGACTTGAGGTGACTGTTTGGTATGTGGTTGAGTGTAAGGAAAACAAACGTGTGTCTATTTCAGAGCAAACGTGTTGAATAGTTTTTTTGTGTGTGGCCTGTTTGATACACAATCGATAATAAAACATTATCACACCAAGTTTGACATGCTAACCTGTCTGCATGATACTCAAACGAATTATGTTTTGATTCATTTTTACAACGTTTTTCAGTAAATCCAGCAGCAAAAGCTGAATTTGTGTTCTGGATTTGCATGGACCTGCTGCAGAGTCTGCTCTAAAATAAATCACTTATACAAGAATGTGCAGAGTACGGACAGGATAAGGTCACCGTAACTTCCATCGGAAAGTTGCCCTAATAAACTATTAGAATGACCAACAACATAGTCTTGCACTGATATTTATGGATGCAATTTGTAATGTTTTTGATTATTTCGTGTTCTAAAGTGCGGCCCCGGGACGGATTTCACCAAGTAGCAACTCGGTCAATGAATCTTATCAGGAAAAATTCACATCACGGTAAGTTTCATTTTTATCAATGACATCATGCTCGCTTGGTTAGAAAATAAAATAGATTTGACATTAAATGAACAATAAGAACAGGAGCTGTTTACAGTCACATCTCACACAAAGAAATATCAAACAAATGGGTTTTCACGTTGGACTGAAGGTAAAGCACGAGCATGTCAAAATGTAAAGAAAAAAACAGCAGATATGAAACTAAACCGTGAAATAACCTGGTGGTGTTGACAGGCCGTACAGCAGCAAATGAAGCACGGGGCCGCTCTGTCTGCTGAGCTGAGCTGAGTTGGTGAGAGTGTCACACACACTGCCTCAGCTGCGTCAGTGCATGATGGCCGTCTGCAACACGAAGCCTGCATCCGTTCACAATGAAAGCATGAGCATGCTGAGAAACGGTTCAGTGCAAAGTGAAAAACAAACAATATTAGTGATCAGATAGACTTGATGAAAAAAACGAATATTGGCGTTTGACGCAGGAAAAATGAAGGACCAACAGGACCGAAGAAAGCAGCTGTTTCTGTGAAGAAGCGATAAAATACTTTCCTGTTAGATTGGATTGTCCCTTAACCTGTAAAAAAGCTTTTCCCTTCCCATCTCCCTGACTGTAGAGGTCAGCTATGCGCCACGTTAAACAAAAATAAAAAACAAACAAACATTAATTAATTTCATTTTTAATCGGAATATTGCTGAACGATAATATTCTAATACATTCTTGCGGTCTGGGAAATGATCAGGACAATATTTGGAATGAGGCCTTAACCCCAGCGCGTTTCATTACGCCCAGTGTCAAGTTATTACCGGCTGTGAATTGAACTCGCAAACATCCAATCTCACCACTGACGCCAACAAGGCCGTATAGGCCGGCAGGATTCCTGACATCAGAAATATCTGACAACGAAAACTACAGGAGCAAAAAAATATTCACAATGGCCAAGTTATGCTGAAATCTCTGCTGGCCTCTCCCCTCGCTATAACTTTATATTGAAAGCGCAGGATGCAGCAATCATCACCATCATCACTGTGGAAGTGCTCGTCCCACACTTCCACAGTAAACTTTGGAGTTGAAATCCCATTGGACAGATGCGTTTCTTTGGACGACCTCCTCGGGGGTTCGCCCGGGGCTCGTTTTCTCTTTGTATTCAACATTTAGATTCATCATTAAACAACAAATTCAGCTGCAGTCCATTTATTCTGCTAACAAACAGAATCCAGTGTGAGCCTGCCGTCAGATGCTTTTATTTTGAAAAATGTCAAATTTGGTTTAATACAGGGAGAAGACAGGGGGGACTTTTGTGCGTCGCAATAAACACTGGACATGCAATAAGCAGGGACATAAGACAGGTTGTTGCTGTGTGCGCTCGTGTCGCCGCAGCTCGCGGCTTTGTGAGCCAACGTGTCTGCAGCGACGGCCAAGGGGACATTTCCCGCAAGTGGCGCGGATCACTTCCACATAAATAAGGAAGGATCAGAGAGTCAAGAGCTCCTTCATGGACACAGAATGAGATTTACGGTTCAACTGCTGTATACATAAACACACCTGCCTACAGGATGCGCTTGTAACTCGCTCCACTCGGCTTTTGTCCATCCAATGTCGGCTTTTCAAATACCACGTCTAATGTCACCTCTATTATAGATTACAGATGACCAGCATCCTCCTAATAAACCAACACATCACACACGGTGCATGGAAGACTACAGATACAGGTGTGTGTGTGTGTGTGTGTGTGTGTGTGTCTTTTCTTTTTTGTAAAAGAACAGAACAGAATAAAGACCGTGGGATCAACGATCATTTATTTAGTTTGATTTTTTCGTTTCTTTTTCACCGGACGGTCCGGGAGTCCCCTGTGGCAGCAAAGGGCTGGTTCCCTCCCCGAGCATATCCGGTGTCCGTGGTACCAGAACTGTATTTATGCCACTACAGTGATTATGGAGAGATGGCACCGTGTCGTATTCTTAAATCATTTGAAGCTTTTACTTCTGCTCATAAAAACATTTCGTTCAAACATCAGCTCTAAATCTCAGTTGTAGATCAGGTCTGTTCTTCAACTCAAACAAACTGATTTTATCGCCCTAATTAAAAACGTCCTCACTGAAAACCAGAAGCTCTTCAGTCACACTGACATCACGTGTTAAATACGTCATCTATCAGGCCTGGAGCGAAACCTTTAGAAGTAAAACAAACTCAAACTCATCCAGGACTGTCAAACTGAAACACGTTTAACACACCAGCTCCTAAAATGTCCATCCCGAGCCAGCCTCCTCCTGGACGCTCTGAGACTGTAATGGGCCCATCATGCGCTCCTTTTTGTTCGTCCTCTCGGAGATGGTAGGCTACATCAGCGGGGTGCCTACGGGCTTATAAAAAAGAGATACAACAGCAGCTGCCACGAAAATGATTCGCGCGTGATGACTAGTTTGGGCTAAGTGACACAAATGGCATATGAAATTGTGCTGCGTGAAAAGTGTCTAGCGCTCATTTGTCACTTAGAACTCTGAATGTCTTTTTAAAGTGCTGGCGCCCATTGAAATTGTCAGCTCGCAGTTACTGAGGAGCTCTGGGAATCCTCACACGGGCTTTGTTGGCAGAATGAGGAATATATTCTTCAGGTTTGGCCAGAGGATGGAAGTCCTACCCAAAGCTTCTCGGAAAATCACAGTTTGCGCCAAATGTTGGTGTTTTAAAACGAATAAAATGCTCGGGGATCTTATCTTTTGTCAAGAAAAGACGCACGACGATCTTTCTCAACTGTGCAAGTGTCTTTCTCTGCTGATCATGCTTTACAGGCCATTCAGAGGCGCACAGACGACTCATCCCATCACAGTGAATGGGATGGTAACTGTTTATGTCAACAAACACGGATCATTCAAACGAATTCCCGTTTTAATTATCAGAGAGCTGACGTTAAACAGCTTACGCGGGGTCTCCACGGGTCACGTGAATAAAAGTCCGGCCTAATTAGCGTATTTTTCCCCTCCAGCCCCCAAAAAAGAAAGAAAAAAAGCAGGGGGCTCGCCCAGCTCTCTGCATGGTCGCCTTCTCTAATTGCGTCTAATTAAAATCCCATAGTCATGTTTTCAAACTTTACCAGGTGTGGCTTGAATGGGAACACTGGTGAGCTTCCACAGTCTCCGGCTGATATCTACACAAGAGTCGTTTGTGGTGGTGAAGCGCAGCGCTGATGCTACACATTTCCTCTGAATGTGTGTGTGTGTGTGTGTGTGTGTGTGTGTGTGTGTGTGTGTGTGTGTGTGTGTGGGGCCAGATTTCTGTTTCTGGACATGCAGAATAAAGAGCAGCTATTTACAGTCGCAACAGGACGACATCTCTCTGTAATCTCATTTTTAAATTAGTGATCCTCATCACTTTGATGCCAACACAGTCAAACTTGTCACGGGTTCAAATATTCTGCAGCTCTCTCTCACGCGGCTTACCAAATATTTTAAACGTGTCCTCAGTTTTTCCATAAATGTCATAGTTCCCATGAATTATGAGGCAACTGCAGATTATCAAAAGGCTTAAGAGTCCACAGACATGCTTTAAACCATCTTGTTAAATTTAAACCGCTGTAACGCGCTCACATGTCGTCATTTGTCAGCCGTGCTTTCTCTGCGTACACACCTATGTTTTCTCCACGCGTGTTTAAGCAGCCTAAATCCCCTTAATCGAGGATATGGGATTTATGTGTGTGTGTGTGTGTGTGTGTGTGTGGGCTGAAGCGAGATGCAAATAAAATGGATTCACCCATATTTATATCAAAGCTAAAACGATAAGTGGGTGTAGTTCCCTGTTTTCACAGGTGCATGCAGAGCAAGGCAGCCCGAGCTGAGTGCGGCTGTGCCGGCCATAGCCCCGCATTCAGACCGCAGCCGAGGGAGAGCTGCTGGGGAGCCGTGGAGGAGGACCGTCAGAGACGACTCAAACGTTTGTTTGCACAATGTACTCTATGGCACATCTCTCTCCCTCTGTCTGTTACACACACACACACACACACACACACACACACACACACACACAGATATATATATATATATCTATATATATATATATATATCTATATATCTATATATCTATATATATATATATATATATATATATCTATATATATATCTATATATATATATATCTATATATATATATATATCTATATATATCTATATATATATATATCTATATATATATATATATCTATATATATCTATATATATATCTATATATATATATATATATATATATATATATATATATATATATATATAGATAGATATATATATATATATATATATATATATATATATATATATATAGATATATATGGGGATCTTTTATCCAATGTCATAATGAAATACTTCTTTCAGGCCAGAAAGGTGTCTCTACTTTCTGCACGTACCGCCCTCTAGTGGCGCGCACAAATACTTCATCTTTTTTACCGTCATCCCATAACATAGTGTAAAGTTTGAAGTACAAAGACAGAGAGATTTCTGTGTGTATATATGTATATATATTTACACACACACACACATATATGTGTGTGTGTGTGTAAATATATATACATATATACACACACACACACACACACACAGAAAAATGTATATATAGGCCTATTTGTCTGAGCAGACAAATATTAAGACAGGAATTTACTTCGGTGTCACAGTGTAACACTTCTTTATAAGAGGAGGATTTACCTCATTTTACACACACAGAATTAGTTATTATTTCTTTTTTTCTGGTGACATTATTTTGTAAATTTTGTAAATCTAAAATCAAGTAATCTCGGCTAGTCAGGTTTGTAAAATGCACGATCCTTTTTAAACCATGTTGAATTACAGGAGGCAGGAGCAATGAAAAAGAAAATGCTGGGTTGTAAAATAATATTTTCTATATTTATCAGATATAACCTACATTATAAGGTTAACACAAGTCAGTGTAGATTTAGTAAATTGTATCGTTGTGTATTTTTCAAATGTGTTTTTTTGTTTCGCTGCACTTTTTTGCACGGTGGCTTTAAAGTGGTTTTTATTTCATAATGATAATGTAGAAACATGCTTGTAAATTTAAAGACCATTTTAAATAAACCACTGCTTTCGTTTTGCAACGACATCAGTTAAAGGGTCCATTTGTAAATATCACGGCCACTGTCAGTGCTCAGCTAAAAGTGCTTCATCAGTGTGATAATACTGTACATGTGAAGTGTGGTGCATAAAGACAAAGAGAAATCTGACAAAATGTGCAGAATATTACTTGCAGATTTTTTTTATTTTACTACACATTTTAGGACCTTGTCTGTTTTTTCTCTCATGGAGAGAAAATCCAACATTCAGATAATAGAAATGTATTTTTAAAGAGCTTAAGAAATTAAAATAAATTAATTTACAAAATTAAATAAACACACACACACACACAGACAAGACTCAGTAAAAACTGCAATAGCTCAAAAACTGCTAAGAAGACATTTATGTTTTAAATATTAATTAAAATAATTCCATAAACCTTAAACATACAATTGCAATTTCTTAATGAACTGGGTAGCTCTCTATAAATGAACACATTGTGATTATACTCAAATCATGCACGTGAGTAAACAAGTCAAACTCACTTACCCTTTGTGGAATCAATCCTGCAGACAGTTTTGGTTTTATGTGCAAGATTTTTTGGGGGATGTCGCCCTCTTAAGTTTTTTGTTGTAACCCCAATTTACTACTCAAAGCATAAGAAAATTACAGTTTTAAAAAGTGTCTCCATCTCTCTGGATAAGAATGAAGAAAAGACAAAAAGTCATATTTTCACTGGATCTGTCCTTGAGTGCAAAGCCAAGAAGCAACCTCTGCCCTCTCTGTTGTCAAGTGGACATCAAATGAACTAAAGTTTCTCTCATCTGTCCGCCACAACACATCAAGACATAAGGCAGTGTGAAACAATACTGAAAGACACAAGTGGGGAAGGCCTAATACTGAGCGGCCACTAGATGGAGTAAGATGCTGAGCATCATGTGGAGCAAAACTCATCCTCAAACGATGCCAAACTTTGGATAATCCCGAGGATAAAACACAAAACAGAAGAAATACACCAGGTCCTACTGATCTCACGTTAGTGGTGCAGTGTAGTGGAGGTCTGGGAGCTTTCTCGAGCACTTGTGACCATCACTTATTTCTCACATTCTGTTGATTTGCACTGCACTCCTTGAAAACCTTTAAAAAACAAGCATCAGTGTTATCAGAGCTACAGTTCAGTTTGATATGATCCTGTCTTTGGTTGGGGGGTTAACCTCTCTAAATGTGCACACATTTGGAGTTTGTGGACTGAAATGGTCGTAAGTGAATGAGGGGTTAATTTTGGGCAGGGAGGTCCACGAGGGCAGCAGGAAAGTCTCCAGAGGTAGATTCAGGTTGGTCTTCCTTTTTTCGTTTTTATGGCTTTGATTTATTTGTTGATTTAATTCAAGTATTTATCTTTAGCACGATTAGATTTACATTTTTTTATATCTGTGCACACACACTCGTGCATCATATTTATTGTTTGTTTCCATGTTTCTAAAGACTGAACCAAAACTCTTTGAAACAATATCACACCAACGTGTTGGAAAAGCGCATCGTTGTGGGGAAGACACACACGGTGCAGTGAGAGGAGACACAGTTGGTCTAATATGGGCCACAGGAAGCAACACTATGTAGCAGTGTGTATGTCTGTGTGATCAAGTAAACTGATAATATGTTTACATATGCCACGTAATTATCTAGTAGATTTTACATTGTTGTGTAATTTTTGTGCATTTTGTTGTGTTCAAGTGACACTTTAATATTTGTTCCACAGTGGTGTTGCATAAACACTTGTTATCTCTGGGCCATGGTACAAAGAACCACATCCTCCTATTTGTGGTTGGTTTCTTCTTCTTTGTTTCTGATTCTGTTTGTTGTTTTTTGCACACTTTGCCAATTTCTGACATGTGGTGTTTGTGACTTCAGAATCTTTTCTTACCAAAAAGATTTTTGTTGCATACTTGACATCAGGAGGAAAAATTCATTCTGGTAAAGGAGATGAGACAGCACGGTATCTATGTCAGAAGGTGGGAGCATCAGGACAGCGATATCAGAAATGTCTTCTTGGAGAAATATGGGTTATTATCTCTTGGCAGGGATAGTTCTGAGGATGATTTGGACGCTGAACACAATATAGACACAATAGACATTTAACATTTTGTCCAGTCAGGACATTAGTCCATACAAATAAAATCCTTTAGATTGTTGGCAACCCAAAGCCAAAACGTTACAGGAACGTCAGCCTTAACTCAGTCATCTAAGAATAGGTCCATTTATTTTCTAATTGTTTTTTTGTAATCTTTCACCAGTCATAGGCATACTGATTCCATGTTATCAATAGCATTTGCTTGTATATTAAGAATTTACCAACAGTGAGTTGTAACCACTACTCCT
The DNA here is from genome assembly GCF_963576455.1 of Neolamprologus multifasciatus. NCBI lineage: Eukaryota > Metazoa > Chordata > Actinopteri > Cichliformes > Cichlidae > Neolamprologus > Neolamprologus multifasciatus. The sequence continues at coordinate 912,256 of NC_140451.1, read as the reverse complement.
AATTTACTCTTTAAATTGTTTTAATTGTCTTTATTTGTTCGGGGGCATTTAGGGCTTCTTCATCTTCCTCAGAAAAAGTGCCACTGCACTGTACGGCATACACCACATTGTTAAGTCTGTGTTTTGGCGTTTTGTCTTTCGGGTGAACCAGTTTGTGTCTGAGTGTGTTGCTGGGTCTGAAGTACACCGGGATGTCATGCTTGGAGAAAACCCTCCTGAGTTTTTCTGATACACCGGCTACATAGGGGATGACAATGTTGTTGCGTCTGTCCTTCTTATCCTCCCTCGCTGGTGTCTGATCTTCTTTTCTGTGCCTCTTTGCTGACTTTAAGAACGCCCATTTAGGATAGCCGCACGTTTTGAGTGCTTCCTTTACATGTGTGTGTTCCTTCTTTTTCCCTTCAGGCTTAGAGGGAACATGTTCTGCCCGGTGGTGTAGGGTCCTAATTACTCCAAGTTTGTGTTCCAGAGGGTGATGGGAGTCAAACAGGAGGTACTGGTCCGTGTGTGTGGGCTTCCGGTAAACTTCGATGTTGAGGTTGCCATTCTCTTCAATGTGCACAGCGCAGTCCAGGAAAGGCAAACAGTCGTCCTTTGTGTCTTCCCTGGTGAACTTGATGTTTTTATCCACAGAGCCAAGAGACTAACCTGTAGTCGATGTCGATATGCACCAGCACACCCGGGCATGTTTCATTACAGTGCTCTATGAGTTGGTATGACCAGGCAGGGGGGAGAACATGTCTCCAAAACGCTGTTGCACTGCAGCAACATCTGCTCTGTGGGCCTGTGTGAGATGGTCAGGAATGGTGTTGTTTGGCACTTCCAGCCCCAACTCATTGCTCTCCCCTTCACCAGGCCCACCAAAGAAGTGGTTTCAGTCTCTCTCCATGCTTTGGGGAGGTTAAGGTGATATACCTGTGTCTTGGGGCGACCGTGGCTCAGGGGGTTGGGAAGCGTATCTGTAACCGGAAGGTCACCGGTTCGATCCCTGGACTCTCTGTCCTGGTCGTTGTGTCCTTGGGCAAGACACTTAACCTACCGCCTACTGGTGATGGCCAGAGGGGCCGATGGCGCGATATGGCAGCCTCGCTTCTGTCAGTCTGCCCCAGGGCAGCTGTGGCTACAACTGTAGCTGCCTCCACCAGTGTGTGAATGAATAGTAGCATTGTAAAGCGCTTTAGGTGCCTTGAAAAGCGCTATATAAATCCAATCCATTATTATTATTATTATCTCCTTTCTTGTCTGAACACACCACCTCACAGTCAGCATCCCCCACTCGCTGTGTGACCACAAAGGGTCCTTGCTACTTGGTGAGTTTTCATTCCAACATCAGTGTCAGTAGAAAAAGTTTACCTGGCTGTTGTGGATGCTGTAGGATATGCTAGCCCGTCCCATGCTGAGCTGTTGTGAGGTGGGACCCTGTAGGACTACAGGGTCAGGATTTACAAAGTGTAAATCTCGAGGCTTAATGACCTTTGTACAAGCACTCACACCTCTTAGGAGTGCAAAGCTACGAGCACAAACAGCAGTGTAGAAAGTTCCAGGCAGACAGAGTGTGTCTGTCCAACCAATCAGAGAGCTCTGTCATGGTCCCCGCACCTCGCCAGCTGACAGCAGTCAGGCGCTATGTTTTGTGTTGTTTGTTCTCCTTTCTTGCCTCTGCTCTCTTTCTCTCGTCCTCTCCCACTCTCTTTCTCCTGCCGGGGCGGAGCTCAGTATGGGCTCCCGCCCCTGGCCCACGCACCTGGGGATGATCAGCACACCTGCTGCTGATTACGAATCAGAGTACTACTTAAGATGGCGAGTCTGCTCTACTCGTCGCTGGATCGTTGAGCCATCAGCGTCAGTCACCCTGCAAACCTGTTATTTTGAACTCGTGAGTACTTGTGAACCTGGAAGCTGACTGTCTCCCTTTATGTGTGTAGATCTCCCCTGGACCCTGAGCAGCTGTGACTGAGTGTGTGCAAGACGAGTGGTGGTGAAGAGAGGAGCTGTCGTCTGTGTATGGAAAGCCCCCACCCTGGACTCCTTCCCCTGTCACTCCTGGACCCCAAACCCCGACCCTTTTCCGCACACCTTTGTATATATATTGCACCTGTGGGAATCACTGTAAATAAATTCACTTTTGTTTGAAGGAACTTGTGGTCTGCGCCTGAGTCCGCTTCACTAGCCGTGACAGAACGATCCAGCCACAACATGGACTCAGCAGACCAGAATACCGTCGGACAGGCACTGGCTGCCCAAGAAGCAGCGCTGACCCGCCACGAACAAATGTTACACCAGCTGCGAGGTGAGATCGCCGCACTAACCCAAGCTGTTTCCCGTTTGACTACACCAGGGGGCGTACAGCCGGGGAATCCCCAGCCAGCTCACCCTGCCCCACAGGAAACACTCGCAGCGGCCACAGCAAGCCCCTCATCGGCAGTCACTCCCTCCTCTGACGGTCCTCTGCCTTCGCCTAAACCCTTTACGGGTGAGTCGGAGAAGTGTTCTGGTTTTCTGGCCCAGTGCGCATTGATTTTCCGCGAACAGCGGCGCTTCCATAACAATGACGGGGCGAAGATTGCTTTCTTTGTACAGATGCTAAGGGATCGTGCTTTGAAATGGGCCCAGGTGGTATTAAACTCCGACCCTGGGATTTCTTTTGAGGTGTTTATGGCTAAATTTAAGACTGTGTTTAACAGAGGCTCTGGAGCTGAGGCTGCGGCGCTCCGCCTCCTTAACTTCAAGCAAGGTAAGCGGAGTATGGCAGACTATTCAATCGACTTTTGGATTTTGGCAGAAGAAACCGGCTGGGGACCGGATGCGCTCAGGAGCACACTGTTAAATAACCTTCGAGAGGATCTGAAGGATGAATTGATTATGCGGGACCTTCCCACTGCTTTTGATGAACTGATGTCTTTGTGCATTAAGGTGGATGAGCGGCTACGGGCTCGTCGTCAAGCATGGAACTCCAGTTCCCAGGAGGCCGCGGGGCAACGAGGGGCGGAGGCCTCGGCCGATTACCGGTCCTCCCGGACACCAGAGGGTGCCGACGGAGAGGTACAGCCCATGCAAATTGGCAGCTCCCATCTTACTGCTGCGGAACGCCAGCGGCGCATCACGGCCGGTGAGTGCCTGTATTGTGGTAACAACAGACACATGATCGCCTCCTTCCCGTCGCGAGCAAAAGGCCGCGCACGCCAGTGATGGTAGGAGTACTGGTGGGCGGTTTGAATCAGGATAAATCTCCTCCACGTTTAGCCCTGCCGGCTAAGCTTCTGGTCCACTCAGAGTGTCATTCTCTTTCTGTGCTCATTGATTCAGGAGCAGAACAAAATTTCATTGACTCTGAACTAGCAAAACAACTCTGTGTAACTGTGGAGTCACTGCCTCACGCCTTACGTGTCACGGCTTTGTCAGGGCAGCGCCTCCCCGACATCACGCACATCACTGAACCGCTCACCCTCACACTGTCTGGCAATCATTCGGAGGAGATTAGCTTTTTTGTTTTTCACTCCACCCAGACGCCGTTAGTTCTCGGGCATCCCTGGCTCCAGCAACACAACCCCACTATTAATTGGCGGAAAGGAGGCATCACTGGCTGGGGAGAGGAGTGTCATATGACCTGCCTTAAGGCTGCCTTACCTCCGAACACATCAGTCACCGGCCCAGAGCCACCACGGTCTTCCGACTTAGCGAATGTGCCGTCTGTTTACCACGATCTCGCTGAGGTGTTTCGGAAGGACCGAGCCCAGTCGCTGCCACCCCATCGGCCCTACGACTGCGCCATAGACCTGCTGCCGGGAGCTCCCTTACCGACCAGCCGCCTTTATAGCCTCTCGCTGCCAGAACGGGAGGCTATGGAGAAATATATAACGGAATCCCTCGCTGCCGGCATCATCCGTGCCTCTTCCTCACCCGTCGCAGCGGGTTTCTTCTTTGTGGAAAAGAAGGATAAGACCCTCCGACCCTGTATTGACTATCGGGGACTCAATAACATTACGGTCAGGAATAAATATCCACTGCCTCTGCTCACCTCTGCTTTCGAACTTCTCCAGGGCACCACCATATTTAGCAAGCTGGACTTAAGAAACGCTTACCACCTGGTTCGGATTTGAGACGGCGATGAATGGAAGACAGCGTTCAATACCCACCTTGGACATTTCGAGTATCTGGTCATGCCGTTCGGCCTCACTAACGCACCTGCAGTATTCCAGGCTCTGGTCAACGATGTTCTAAGGGACTTTATTAACAGATTTGTGTTTGTCTACCTAGACGACATTCTGATCTTCTCCTCTTCCCAGGCTGAACACGAGACTCAGGTCCGGCTGGTACTGCAACGCCTTCTGGAGAACCGGCTGTTCGTCAAAAGCGAGAAATGTGAGTTTCATGTGCCCACTGTTGCCTTCCTAGGGTACATAATCGAGCGTGGAGATCTCCGACCCGACCCTGTGAAAGTCAAGGCTGTTGTGAACTGGCCCGAGCCAAACAACCGTCGCCAGTTGCAACGCTTTCTTGGCTTCACTAACTTCTACAGGAGATTCATACGGGACTTCAGCAGGATAGCCTTACCATTAACCCAGTTAACCTCTCCCAAGCTTGCTTTTCAGTGGAGTGACGCCGCCCAATCAGCCTTTCAGGAGCTCAAGAAACGGTTTGCCTCAGCGCCCATCCTGGTCCAGCCTGACACCACTCTTCAGTTCGTGGTAGAGGTCGACGCATCCGACTAAGGAGTGGGGGCCGTCCTTTCCCAACAGAAGGAGGGTAAGCTGCACCCCTGTGCTTTTTTTTCCCGTCGTCTCATCCCTGCAGAACGTAACTACGATGTGGGCGACCGGGAGCTGCTGGCGATTAAGCTCGCCCTGGAAGAATGGCGGCATTGGCTGGAGGGTACCACTCAACCCTTCGTGGTCTGGACCGATCACAAAAACCTGGCCTACCTTCAAACGGCGAAACGTCTCAACGCTCGACAGGCCAGATGGGCCCTGTTTTTCACCCGTTTCCACTTCTCAATCACCTACAGACCCGGTTCCCGGAACGTCAAACCGGACGCTCTCTCCCGTCAGTTCTCCGCGGCTGAAGAAAAGGCGGATCTGGATTCCATCCTGCCGGCAACCTGTACTATCGGGGCAATCACCTGGGAGATCGAGGCGGCCATCCAGGCGGCTCAGGAAGCCGAACCGGACCCAGGTGGGGGACCCACCCACAGACTCTATGTTCCGCGCTCTGTCAGATCCCAGGTCCTGCAATGGGCTCACACAGCCCGGTTCTCATGCCATCCAGGGATACATCGCACCATCAAGTTTCTCCAGCGGTACTTCTGGTGGCCCTCACTCACCCAAGATACTCGGGAATACATCACCGCTTGTACGGTCTGTGCCCGAAACAAACCATCAAACCAACCCCCGGCGGGTCAGCTCCATCCATTATCCACTCCTTCCAGGCCATGGTCTCACATAGCTCTGGACTTCATCACTGGGCTACCTCCCTCAGCAGGTAACACCGCCATACTCACCATAATCGATCGTTTCTCTAAAGCGGCTCATTTCATTACTCTGCCTAAGCTTCCCACAGCTCTAGAGACTGCACGCCTACTCGCCACGCACGTCTTCCGCCTGCATGGGATCCCGGAAGACATAGTGTCCGACAGAGGGCCTCAATTCACTTCTCGGGTCTGGAAGGAGTTCTGCAACTCTCTGGGAGCAAAGGTCAGTCTATCCTCAGGCTATCACCCTCAGAGCAACGGCCAGTCCGAGCGGGCCAACCAGGAACTGGAGACCGCCCTGCGCTGCGTTGCCTCCACCAATCAAACCATCTGGAGTGAGGAGTTGCCGTGGATCGAGTATGCCCGTAACAGCTTGACCGCCTCTGCCACCGGCCGGTCTCCATTCGAAGCTTCCTTGGGATATCAGCCTCCTCTTTTTCCTGCTGTGGAAGGTGAGCACTCTGTACCCTCCGTCCAGGCTCATCTGCGCAGGTGCCGACGAGTTTGGCGGGCAACTCAGGCGGCCCTACTACGCACAAAGGAGAACAACAAATGCATCGCAGACCGGCACCGAACCCCAGCACCCGAATACTCTGTCGGCCAGAAGGTGTGGCTCTCTACCCGCTTTGTTCCTGTCAGGACCGAATCCAAAAAACTTACACCCAACTTCATCGGCCCTTTTGAAATCTCTGCCTTGGTCAACCCTGTCTCTGTGAAGTTAAAACTCCCTCGCAATATGAAAATCCATAATGTCTTCCATGTTTCACAAATCAAACCCGTCCGGTCCAGTCCTCTGTGCCCTCCTTCCAGGCCAGGTCCAGCTCCTCCGCTGACCCCAGTAGGCACCCCCATACTCTGGAAGCCACCAGGGAAAGGGGGCCCATCCGGACCAGGACCCAGTTCAGCAGCACTGCCCGGCCCCACAGAGCCCGGGGCAACCCACCTGACCCCACCACAGAGAAAACTGCACCCACCCCGTCATCCACTCATCTCCCAGACTACACAAGGCAATAGACACCCAGGCTGAGAACTTCCTCCACCTCTCCTGTATCTCCCCCTCCTGCAGAGAGAGTTCCTGGAGAGAGGAGAGCTCCTGCAAGGTGTAACAACCCCCCCACCAGTTGAAGAGCCCCCCATGTGGCTCTATGCACTGGTGGCATGTATGGGGGCTGAATTAATTGAAGACTGGGATTTCTGATTAGATGAAAGGTTTTTAAGCAAATCTGAGACCAGAAGTTTTGGTCTAAGTTAACTGATAAATCCGCTTCCCATTTTGCAACAGGAAGTGATATTGATTCATCTGTTTTAGAAAGCATTCTGTATATTTTGGAAAGTAATTTTGGGGTTTTAAGAGTAAGAAATTGAACCACACTTGGTGGTGTTTGTAGTTCAACTTGACCCCGTTTAAATTTCTTTTTTATTATGGATTTAATTTGTTGATATTCTAAAAATCTTTTCTTGTTGATCCCATATTGTGTAACTAGTCTGTGGGCATCCCTGCCTGGTGCCCCTCAGGAGAGAGAAGCAGGAGGATGTTTGGTCATTTGTTCAGACACAAGCTGTTGGGGAATTGTATAATATTTTTAACCAGTTTATGAAAGAGTTTCCAAAACCAAATCTGTGTAAAGTTGCAAATAGAAATTTCCAGTTAACTCTGTCAAACGCTTTTTCTGCATCTAGAGAAAATATTGTAGTTTCAAGGTTTTTACTGTATGAGTAGTCTATCAAATTAAGTAATCTACGTGTATTTGTTGATGAGTGCCTACCTTTTATGAAACCAGTTTGGTCAGGATGAATTAAGAGGGGGGTTATTTTCTCTAGTCTCTTTGAGAGAGCTTTGCAGATTATTTTAAGGTCTACATTAATAAGGGATATTGGACGATAGCTTGAGGGATATACAGGGTCTTTGCCTGGTTTTAGCAGGAGATTAATGTTTGCAGAATTCATATTTGATGGAAGTCTGCCCTTTTCTTTGATTTCCAACATCTTGTATGAAACCAACCCTCAGTCAACATCGAGTCTATCCCTATGATAATGGTTAGTCCACCTGGTACCAGTTCAACCATCAGTGATTCTGGGGCACCGGTGCACTCTCAAATGATAGCGTGCCCCCTTGGCCGGTGGCGATGCAGAGACATCTTTGAACGGATGTCCGCCTGTTGGCTAATCTATTTCTATTTCTATTTATTTATTTATTTTTTATAGCACTTTTAATTACAACAGAGGTGTTGACCTAAGTGCTGTACAAACATACAAATTACACAATAAAATAACACAATAAAATAGCAATATCAATTAACACCAATGCCAAATAGCTAATAACAAATAAATACATAAATAACTCTCATGCAGTATTAAAAATGTCTTTCAGTCTATTGGTCCCTGTGTGCTCATAATTATCAATACCTCACTGGTTTCTGGTCAGGTCCCTGTTTATTGTAAGAGTGCTGTCATTCAACCACTGTTAAAAAAAACCTAAGCTTGATGCTTCTCTTCTCAGTAGCTACAGACCGATTTCAAAATTCAAATCATTTCTAAGATTTTAGAAAAGTTTGTGGCTAAGCAGCTTATAGCTGTTCTAGATGAATACAGCATTCTGGATAAATTCCAATCTGGCTTTCGTAGAGCTCACTCTACTGAAACTGCACTTCTTAGAGTCTCCAACGACATTTTGATGAGATGTGATGCAGGAGAATGCTCCGTTCTGTTGATGTTGGACCTGACCTCTGCCTTTGATACTGTGGACCATCATATTCTGCTGGATAGGCTGAGACACTGGGTGGGTATATCAGGGGCTGCTTTGGACTGGTTTGAATCCTATTTGCATGAATGATCCTTTTCTGTGGCTACCTCTAAGTACAGTTCCTCTTCTACTTTTCTTGCTTATGGTGTGCCACAAGGTTCGGTTTTGGGGCCTTTATTGTTCTTACTGTATTTACTTCCTCTTCAACACTTATTGAGCACTTTTAAGGACATTTCGTATCACTGCTATGCAGATGATATTCAGTTATATATCTCCTTTAAGCCCCATGATGTTTCCAAGCTACAGATTTTGCACAAGTGCATAGACTCCATTAGATGTTGGATGGCTGGAAACTTTCTTCAACTAAATGAGGAGAAGACTGAAGTTCTTGTTTGTGCTCCTAAAAATGTTGTACCTAGTGTTATGGAAAACTTGGGTCCAATTGCTAAATTTGCAAAACCGTCTATCGCCTTGGTGTTAGTATTGACTCAGCTCTGACTTTGGATGCCCATGTAAAATCTTTGGTTCGCTCCTGTTTTTATCACTTGAGAAACATTGCTAAGCTGAGTCCCATTGTATCGCGCTCCGAATTAGAAATGGTCATTCATGCATTTGTTTCATCTTGTCTGGACTATTGTAATTCTTTGTTTACTTGTTTATGTAAAGCCTCTTTGGAGCGTCTGCAAGTCGTTCAGAACGCTGCTGCAAAACTTCTGACCAAGTCCTCCAAGTTTTCCCATGTCACACCCCTGCTGATTCAGCTGCACTGGCTCCCCGTTAAATTCAGAATCCAGTTTAAGGTTTTGACCTTGACTTTCAGGGCTCTGCATGGACAAGCACCAACATATATAAGTGAACTTTTACATCCATACTTTCCCAGCAGGTCCCTGAGGTCATGTGACCAGGGCTTGCTTGCTGTCCAACACACGAGGCTGAAAACAAAAGGCGACAAAGCTTTTGGAACTGTGGCCCCCAGATTGTGGAAGTCTCTCCCTTTGAGCCTGAGATCTTTGGACTCAGTGGTCGCTTTTAAAAAACAGCTAAAAACCATCTTTTTAAACTTGCTTTTGGTTGATTTTTATTTTTAGGTTTTAGCTTCTGTGAAGCACTTTGTGATTTTTATCTTGAAAGGTGCTATATAAATAAAGTTTTACTTACTTACTTAAAAGCCAGTGAGTAGAAATGTGTTTTAAGATAGGATTTTAAAAGGTTAAGGGTAGGAGCCTGTCTAATGTGGAGAGGCAAATCATTCCACAATTTAGGCGCCACGACCGCAAATGCACAATCACCTCTAAGAACCAGCCTCGACCTTGGTGTGGCCAAGAGCAAAATCGCCCAATGACCCAATCTAAGAGCTCTAGGGGGCATATAAGGCTGCAGTAGGTCTGACAGATACCCTGGGGTCTGTCCATTCAGTGCTTTATAAGTCACCAATAAGATTTCATAATTGATTCTAAAACGTACAGGGAGCCAGTGAAGCGATGCAAGCACCGGGGAGATATGTTAATTTCTCTTAGTTCATGTCAAAAGACGAGCAGCGGCATTCTGAACCAGCTAGAGCCTTGATAGACAAATCTGACTAATGCCTACATATAAAGAATTACAATAGTCCAGTTGGGATAGGATGAAAGCATGAATTGTCCGTTCTAGGTTTTTAAAAGACAAAAAAAAGATCTCACCCTGGATAAAAGCCTCAGTTTAAAGAAAGACGGTTGTACAACTAAACTAATCTGTTTCTCAAAGGTGAACTTATTGTCAATATAATCCCCAAAATTGTAGCATGCGGTTTGATAAAAGGTTCTAAACTGTGCGAATTAAAATGTGAGGTTCAGGAATTGCAATTTGGTTGAAAAATGATCATTTCGGTTTTATTTTCATTGAAATTGACTAAATTAGAGGCCATCCAGGCCTTAACTTCACCGAGACACTTGAATAATTGGTCTATTGACCTCCCCCAGCCTCTGAGTAACCTGGAGGGGGCCTGTGAACAGGAGCGCTAGCGTGGCAGTGAAGCTAGATTGATCATCCGATCAATACGTGGTGTTTCTGCCTAGCATGGCTGTGAGCCAGTGCCTCCTTGGCTTGATCGTGGGCCTCCTGAAGCCACACTTTAAAGGTCTCCCAATAGGGCATGGATGACTCCTTGCTCTCCCCAGATGGCTTCGTAAGCAGGTCGAGGGGTGTCTCCAGCTCCCTACCATACAACATCATAGCAGGGCTTAGTCCTGTACTCTCAAGGGGGCCATGAATTTATCCCACGAAGCGTGCTTATCACCTACGTATGCGTGGATGGCCATTTTGAGAGTTCTGTTCACTCTTTTGGTCTCTTTAGTTGGTGGATGATAAGCCGTCGTGAGGCGATGGGTCGACCCAAGAGTGGAGAGAACATTCTCAAACAGTTCACTGATAAAAGGTGAGCCTCTGTCAGAAATAAGGTACCTAGGGGCCCCGTGTCTAGCAAACACCTCGCTAATGAACTTACTGGCTGCCACTTAAGCAGTCGCATCCCGAACAGCACACAGCTTGATCCACTTGGAGAAGTAGTCCACGAAGACCAGTATGTAAGGGTTCACCAAAGCTGTGTGAGGCAGTGGTCCGACAAAACCGAGCCCTGTGTACACCCAGGGCCTCTGAGGTGAAGTGGGGACCATGAATCCCGCTGGCTTTCTTTGACTGGGTTTTGTGAGTTGACAGACTGGGCATGACAAAACGTAGCGCTCAACCTCAGCTGACATCTTGGGCCAGAAAACCGAGACTGCATTCTCGCTAGTGTCTTAGCAATCCCCAGGTGACCTGCAGTAGGGTGGTCATAATAATAACTACACAGGGTACCATGGAGAGCCGTAAGAGCATACAATTTGAGCTCCTCCTTAGGCCAAAGATTGTGCCAACATTGCTCGGTGCTAGAGCAGGCCATCGTCGACCACCTCTTGCCAGTTCCAATGTTGATATGAACCGACCTCATGCTAGGTAGTCGAGAGACTCGTCGACCCTTGGTAAGGTGTATGAGTCATTCTGGGTCACTTGGTTCAGCCCCCTCAAGTCCACACAGACCCGTGGGTCTGCGCCCAAGGATTATGCCATCTTCCAGCATTTTCTGGACCTGTTCTTCAATTAGTTGTTTTTTGCAGGGGCGGTGCGGTATGGGGGGAGGTTAATAGGCCTTGCATCTCCTGTGTCGATCACATGTTCAGTTAAAGGGGGGGGGGGGGCGTGAATAGCGCAGCGTGAAAAGACTTGGGTTGTGGGTTCTCTGGGGAGATGTCCGCTTCCCAGCTTCCCCCTTAGTGCTATGATCCAAATGTTTCAGTAAGCTCTTTTGCAGCTTTTTCGACTTATTCATGCAAGTTTTCCACTTTAAGGTTGAGGTCAAGAGGTGTAGAGTGAGGGATGATGTACTTTGTCAGGCTTGGAGCTTCAGCATCCGAGTCGCAGTCATCTTCCTCATTCCCTGTGTCTGGGTGGGACGCCATTTCAAAAGTGTGTGGCTGAAACTACTCTCTCCCACAAAAGCGTTCACACACCGTACCTAAGCATCAATATCAGTCAAACGGAGAGAATCTGTCACCCTCCGATGCTTTAGTGTTCCACCCTTCATTGGCTTCCTGTTAAATCCAGAATTGAATTCAAAATCCTGCTCCTCACATACAAGGTCTTAAATAATCAGGCCCCATCTTATCTTAATGACCTTGTAGTACCATATCACCCTATTAGAGCACTTCGCTCTCGCTCTGCAGGCCTACTTGTTGTTCCTAGAGTATTTAAAAGTAGAATGGGAGGCAGAGCCTTCAGTTTTCAGGCCCCTCTTCTGTGGAACCAGCTTCCAGTTTGGATTCAGGAGACAGACACTATCTCTACTTTCAAGATTAGGCTTCAAACTTTCCTTTTTGCTAAAGCATATAGTTAGGGCTGGACCAGGTGACCCTGAATCCTCCCTTAGTTATGCTGCAATAGATGTAGGCTGCCGGGGGATTCCCATGATGCATTGAGTTTTTCCTTTCCAGTCACCTTTCTCACTCACTATGTATTAACAGACCTCTCTGCACTGAATCATATCTGTTATTAATCTCTGTCTCTCTTCCACAGCATGTCTTTATCCTGTCTTCCTTCTCTCACCCCAACCAATCACAGCAGATGGCCCCGCCCCTCCCTGAGCCTGGTTCTGCCGGAGGTGTTTGGTGATTTGGTGCTGTATAAATAAAATTGAATTGAATACCTTTTCCTTCTCTGTCACATTGGGCCTGACATTTTTCCTTTAACGTCACCTTTACTGTTTTTTATATTTATATCTACATGACTTCTTCTCATTGCACTTTTGCAAACTTATCGGCCTCTTTCCATCTACACAGATACGTTCAGGAATAAAAAAAAGTTTTTCTATTCCTCTATGTTTGATTCTATGTATTGAATGAATTATATCAAAACAATATCTTGTCTTCCAAACATATTACAAATATTGCCATCAGTAACTTGTTTATTCATTGCAAAGCTTCTTTCTGGAATAACAAACACAACACCCACTTTTTTTATCTAATAATTTGGATGCATCAGTATATATTTCCACATGTTCTGAATACTTTTCCCTTATATGATCACATACCTGGGTTTTTACTCAGCCCTCTTCGCGTATGCAGTAAATGAAAATCAGGAGTTGTTTGGTCATATAGCAATGGCACTGCTGGACTTATATTATTGTTACTAGTTTGTCTCTCATTCATTTTTCCCTTATAATCCAACCAAAACTGATTATTTGTACACTTCCTTTTTCTTGACTAGGTTTAATTATACTCGGTGCTATATATGCTATGTCCTTTTAACTTTACTAACTAATTTAAAGCAGTTTGGTGTCTTCTGATTACCCATTTTAAACTCACAGTGTGGACACTGGTGTAGTTTGAATGGCCCCACATCACAGCCTCAGCGCCTGATACAGAATTTTAATTTAAAGCTATTTAACAATGTTTTAGCCGCTGAACCACAAACCAGAACTGATCTAATGAGACCTTTATATAAAGCCTTTAATGCTGTCCACTCTGCACCCCACTCGCTGCCTTTTAAATATCTTAAAATATTCAAAACCTTTTTACATTTCTCAGTTATTTCCCCAATATGTGTTTTCCATGTGAGCCTTTTATTACACCAGATACCTAAATATAAAAAAATCAACCTTTTCTGTTTCATTTCCATAGAATTTGATATTAATCTGCTAATCTACTCTCTTTTATGTCAAAATAATCCCCTTTGTGTTTGTAACACAGAACATAAATCCCCATCCTCCTCTTTTGGAGCTGTACTTCAGTCATGATGAACCTTATATTTCTTCCTCTCTTCCAAATGACTCCATCATCTGGAAACAATGAAACTCCCATTGATTATATTATTAAATACCTCATTAATCGATATGGAACATATTATTGGACTAACAATACTTGTGGATTACCATTCTGTACCTCATAACCTGTACTGAACTCTTTTCCTACTCGTTCAAAGATTCCTGATCCATTTCTACATTTTTCCTGTCGATCTGATGCAGCTTGACCAGGAGTCTTTCTTTCACATCATTTGTCTTCTCAGTATCTAAAAACACAGCTGATACTCTCTGCTTGGGTCGTCGTTCTTCATGTTGTAGACACAGAGCTGGATCCATCTTGCTTCTTCTTTCCTAAAACCACTATGAGAATATTTGATCTAACCATTAGTTTCTAAGAAATAATCTTTCATTCACTATTTTTTCCATTATTTTCTCCAGATGAGATGTTAAAGTTATCGGTCTGTAACTTCCAGCTAAGCTTGGACCTTTCCTGGTTTACAGATGGAACAATAACAGCCTTTTCCCACTGATTTTTTACTTTCACCCCATATTCTGTCAGATAATTTTACTATTCTACTCTTACCAAACTTACGAAGGTTTTAATCCTGCAGTAACTAATTAGATCTGGTGCTGGAGCTGTATTACTTTCTTTAAAGCATTATGTAACTCTGCCATTGAAAACATGACAGTTATCAGTCCTTCATGTTCACCTCTTTCTTGTAGGGCCTCCACATGTTTCCTTTGTGTTTCTGCATTATTTCAACTTTCTATGCTGTGAACTTTGCAAATGTTCCTGCCGATAGTTCGGCTTTACTTTTGTTATCAACTATTTATCTTTCATCATTGGATAGCCATACTCTTTCCCGTAGACAGACATATATTTATATCTCCAAAGTGTTACAGTATTTCATCCAATATTCCCTCTTATTCCCATTTTAATTCTTCTTCTAACTTCTGCCTGTTTCCTTTTAGAGCCTTACATTTTTAACACACATTATTATTATTTTCAGTGTTTTAAATGCATTACTCCAGGCTTTAATTATGCTTTACATTCTTGTGTCCAACACACAAGAATGTAACACACCAACCTTTCCTTTTTATTACCTCTTTTCTTTGGGATAGACTTTAAAGTTTAACTGATTAATTGGCTGATCAACATCTTCCATCTCCATGTTGTCATTATGATAAAATGCTGTGTGAGTTCAGTCACTGCACCAAACTCCCTCCAGTCCAAGAAATGGAATTCGCTCCATTTCTCTCTTCTTTAACTTTTTACATGGATTATAAACATGGATTACTTTGATGCTTCCTTCCTTAGACCACACCTCCACAATCATTACTTCAACTTCTACTGCCGTGGTTAGTTTGTTATACTTTACTCAATGAACATTGCACATTCTCGTCCATTTCCACCAACTCTGTCTTTAAGTAACCTTCGATAAGAAAATCTAGATTTGGTTTAAACCAATGTTTCTTGTGTACACATGATGTCTGGATTTAAATGTAATGAACACATCTGTGCCCTGAAGCGCCTGTCCATGTGCAGTGGCTGGCGTTCCATTGAAGGATTCACATTAAGGTATAACGTGTGAGTCTGATGAACCTTCTCCATGACTAAGATCCCGGGACAGATCCTTCATATCGGAGAACTGATCGTTTTTGGCTCGTTCTGAACCGTTAATGACAAGTTTGACTATTTGGATTCCAGCCTGCTTTTTCCATCTGGTCCTTGTTCTTTGTACCTCTGCATCCTTCCTTCTCGCTGACTATTTTCCTTTCCTTCCTTTTTACAACCCGTTTGTAGTTTTGTAGTCATTTACCAAAACGACAGATGGTGAGTATTTGGCGCTTTTTTCCCCTGTAAAAAAACAAAAAACAACACAACAAATCAAACAAACAAACACCACATATGTAACCATATTAATTTATTTCCTTGTAAATCCATAATCTAATAAGACATTGTACTTTCCTCAAATGACACAATGTGTAGTGTCTTATAATCCTTATTATCTGTCTTTGGTAGCATAAATAAGCAGGTCAACTAGTAGTTACAGTATGTAAGAGCTGTTAAAATACAGGTAATACATAATAAATACTGCACAGTAAGGATCTGTAAGACTCCCACATGTCTAAAACCATAACTGTGAATCATTTAACCAATAAAACTCTTAAAAGTCATAAATCAGCTATGATCATGTAGCTTAATAATAAAACGTTAGCATTATTGGGCAGTCAAGAACGTAGTGTGATTGTTAGTCTGCAGTAAATGTTTATACACAAATGCATATATGCATGCATAAGTTAATTTCCATCAGTGTCTTCTGTTCATGCATGAGTCACTCAAACGCACCACTTCCAGTACAAGATACAGATTAGGGAGAATGCCCCAGTTCACCTGGAAAGTTTGGTACCAGTGCTGCAGAAAGCGCTGGAGCTGGGAATAACTAACGTTTCCAGTAGCTAGTGGTGCATCCCCACTGTTCTGACAAACAGAAAGATTTTTGTATTGATTTCTGGTAAATAAATGCCATTTCTAACTTTCATCCTAGAACTGCTGACCATTTGGATAAAGGATGTGTGGACACCACCCAATCATTTCCTGTTCCCACCACTGAGAGGAAGGCGAGAGGTTTTGTAGGCCTGGTTGGATGGTACAGAAACATTTGTGTCCTGATTTGAGAGAGTAAGTTGTGTTGAATGACCTCAGCAAGAAATTGGGTCCTAACGAGCTACACTGAACAGAGGAATGTGAGAGATAGTCCCCCAGCCTGTTCTCCACAGCCTTCACTTTGACAAACAATCATCCTGCAAACAGATGCAGAAGGCGTTTTGTGTTTGCAAAGAGGCCGCTGGTGCTCTCAGAGCTGCCATGTTTGCTGGTAAACGGAAACTTTGATCAATAAAAATAAACGTGGGCTGTACTGAGTCTTTGCCACGGGCGCCATGGCAGAGACGCCTCTCACAGATACATCGTCCAATCTCGATCAAACTTTCACGCATGGTAACATCCTCAACACAATTCAATTGCAATATTCAATTCAATTCAATTTTATTTATATAGCGCCAAATCACAACAAAAGTCGCCTCAATATTTGACAATGGCCACAGCGCCACATAGCGGGGACAGGAAATGTCACGTATTGCATGTTGGGGTACAGTTTGAAGGTGCGTGCCCCCAGCAACCACACATTTGTCCATAAAAACATTAAGTTGGACTTGTGTTACACTGTAAACTGTGAGCTTTCATACAGAAGATACAACCCCGGCAGCATGGAGAGCTTTGATGTTTTGCCACGATGAGCGATTTTTCTATAACACATAGAAATCTAGTCCAAACTCCACAGTCAGGATGACAGTCCTGCCCTGAACACACTCATATGCCCACTCTCAGCAAAATTTAGAGCGCCACCTACTGGAAACAAGAAATGTCAAGTCAACATGCTGCCACTTAGGAAGCATTACTCCTTCTCTTCTGTAGGGCTAGCTAGATGCTGAAGTACTGCGACTAGATCAGGGGTCGGCAACCTGCAGCTCTTTAGTCCTTATACTGCGGCTCCGCGTGGTTTGGGAAAATAAATTACAAGTATTTACCTGAAGTGTATTTTTTGTTTTAGTTCTTTTTAAACTTGTAGTTCTAAATTGAAAGATTACTGTGATATTGAAATATAATAATAAAATTATATTTTATTATTTTTCGCTCAAAATAAGCGTCACACTCGGGGAAGCCGAGTTAGTTCAGCTGGGTCTTTCTTTTTGTTATATTTCTTTAAGAGTTCAAAATGTGTTCATTACATAAATAAAATGTAATTTTCTCTGTAGCACTTCATGGATTTCATAAGCAACACACCTTAGTTGTTCACACAAAGAATAAAGGTAAAAACAATATACAGTGTTATCTTCATTTTAGATGTCACAAAGTATTTGCGGCTCCCAGAGTTTTCTTTTGCGTGGAAACTGGGTCCAAATGGCTCCTTGGGTGTTAAAGGTTGCAGACCCCTGGACTAGAACCTTTGGACATCTGCACTGTTCCGGTATCGTGCCCCCCCCAAACAAAAACAACACTGGCCCATGTTAACACCCGGCAGCAGCAGCGCTCTCTTCAAATGTTTGAAACCCAAAGTTGGTTTGAAAATGTAAAAAGTAGAAAGTATAGATACTTTTGTTAAATCTAGGATCTAGAAAAACATCAGAAAAATAAATACTCAAGTAGAGACAGCTACCTGAATGTAACATACCTGCAGTAACGACGTATTTGTACTTCCTTACTTCTCACCTGTATTATAATGCCTTGTTTATGACTGTCACAATCTGTGTGGCGTATGCAGACTGTGTTTGTGAACTGGACCAACGAGAATCACACACATGTAGAATAATAACCAAACCTAAAGACAGTTAAACAGAAGGATCCATCGTATCCGGACTGCAGGGGCAGCAGACCTCTCCCTCCCCAGCCACCTCCTCCAGCCTGTCCGGGGAACACTGAGGCGTTCACCGGCCGCCCGGGGCGGGTCCTGGGTCTGCCCCGGGCCTCCTTAAAAACCCAAAACACAATAATAATCAGAAGACTCGGGACAACAAACATGCAAATGTTTGTTTGTTTTTAATTAAAGTAATTAAAGTGGAGGGGGGATGATCGACTTGTATGAATCTACGCTGAATGTATTTCACTCGTTTGGTAATATTTCATGGGGTTTTAGTTACACTAGTCTGAATGCTGGTACAGCGGTAGTGGGGTACAGTGGGTAGTGGGGGGTGCAGTGGGTAGTGGGGGGTGCAGCGGTAGTGGGGTACAGTGGGTCGTGGGGGGTACAGCGGGTGGTGGGGGGTGCAGCGGTAGTGGGGTACAGTGGGTAGTACTGCGTCTTTTGCGGCTGCACCGAGCAAAGCTGCCTCAGACCGGACAGGGGCAGCATTCCTGGTCAGGACAGCCATGAATGTGATGGGAGGGGCGGACAGAGCAGCAGCAGCAAATCTGGGGTCCAACATCCTCCGTGCTGAAGCTTTTCCGCACCTCTCCCGCTTCTAGACCCTCGAAACCTCGACCCTGTCCACGAACATCTCCAGGTCTCATGCACACAGCGACAGGCGGTAAAGCGAAGCTCGGGGCACCGCGTTAGCGACGAAAACCGCGTTTTGTTTGATTTTCCCACTTCGGCCCGGTGCGCCTCAGCAGCCAGGAAAATTGCTTGGTGTAGCTGCATCGGAGAGAAGGCTCGAGAGGAGGGGAAACTGCGGGACACGATGACCGAGAAAAACGCATCGTCAGAGAAGATAATCACAGGTGAGTTAGCTTCTCCCGCAGCGTCTACAAACACCTCTGTCGGTGCGGGCTGCGGGGCTCTGATCGCGGGTACGCAGCTGCTTTTCGGCGCAGTCAGACTCTGATATTTGTCCGACGGTGGCACTCTGCGCTTCGGTCTGGTTCTGGCCAAAAAGCGTCTGCGACACCTTTGCTGCAGTGCAGAGAGGCTGTGTTTGAAACCCTGCCTGGTTTCCAAGGGCACTGTGTTGTGCAGGACCTCGCCCGCTGCACCGAGCAGGAACATGTACGAACATGGCGATGTGAAAAGTTCTCGCTTTCTCTGGCCGTGTTTTCCGAGCTCGGTGTGGCAGGTCGTTACCGCAGACACACACCGGGTCTGTCCTCCATGACGGTGCGGGGTTTGGTCACGTGGCCCATCCCACCGGAGCTGTGACTCAATGCAGCAAAAAAAGAAGTCTGCACCACATCCTCAGGTACTGCTCATCCCCGCCCAGGCGGAGCTGGCGTGTGATGGAGTCCCGAGCTGTGGCGTGCACAGTCTGCTGTGTTAAAGTTGGCATCAGCGGCTGGAAGTCTGTCGTTTTATTCTTGCTTGCTGAAAGAACACAACAGTTCTGTGTGTCGCACTCCAGATGTACATTTAAGCATACCAAGAACATTTATCAGAATCAGCGCACTTTATGAATCCCTGAGGACATCATGTGGGTTACAGCTGCTCCACTATAGTAACAGAATATTTAACAATACAATATGTTACAGATTTACAGACATAAGAAAGACTTTTATTTTGACAGTTTCAACCTGTGGGGTCATCCGGCACCATTTTATAGATGAACCCCCCACCAGCACCTCTCTACCTATAGCATTTCAATGATTTCTTGTGTTATATATGAGCTGAAGTTGTGCTGTTTGTGTTGTGAGTTTAAATAGGCAGAAATTGCAGAGCCCGGCTGTTAGAGTCTGCAGAAGCTCTTTGCTCACACAAACAAAAGAAAATGAAAAAGCCTGGGCCGGACACTTGGCAGCTCTCCAGACTTATGTAACGTCACTGAATGAAATAGAGACTCCACCCTGATGATGTCCCACAGGAACCAGAGCTTCATAGAACTCTTTGTTTGGCTTGGACTCAGCTAAAAACCACTTCTTCTGAGAGTTAATCTGTGAGGTAATAAAGTCATATTACCATGTGTTTATCTTCCATCTTCACAGCAATAGTTGGCGATGCTGTACTGGATGAACTTTCACACAGTTCCCAAAAAATGGAAAGGTTGCCAAAGATACAAACACTTCTTCATGTCTCACTCAGCCAGGATAGTCTGCAGCTGAATGATGCCTGATTTGCTCCTCTGGAAGATAGAAGGAAGAAAACTTTGTGAAGTGTGTGAATCAAAAAGACAACATTAGCCTGCTAAGAACATAAAGATTTTTGGCGTTTCAGTCAGTAGTTTACAGATTGACCTAAAAAGGAAAAGATACTTGGATCAGTCCTGGGAGAAGACACAAATCCCTTTGGGCTATGATATATGGCATAAAAGCCTTAAACATGTGCCACTACCTGCTGTGGTGGCCACATGTTTAAGGTTGCCTCGACAGCGTTTATGATGTTGTTCCTGCTGTTTGTACCACTTTCAGTTTCAGGAGCTAAATTAGGCACAAATCAGAGCTCCTTCTGTCTGTTGGTAATGTTCTCGTGACATCACACCCAGGCACGTCAGGCATATAACTACAACTTTACTTCCCTAAACAGTATAGACCGTGTACAGAAATATGTTTATGCATATGATGGTAAGTCTGGATTATCTGCCTTCATATCACCCTAGCCCAGGGGTGTCGAACTCCAGGCCTTGAGGGCCGGTGTCCTGCAGGTTTTAGATCTCACCTTGGGTCAGCACACCTGAATCACATGATTAGTTCGTTACCAAGCCTCTGCAGAACTGCAGGACATGTTGGCTGTGTCCCAATTCAGGGTCTGCAGCCTTAACGGTCCACAAGGGCCGCGTACTCAAAGACCGCTAAGGCCGGAAGTGCGAGGCTTGTGAAATGGGACGGTCTAGCTTCCGTTGCGCTGCCCAGGTTGCCTAGCAACCATGATACTAACAGCTGGAAACGTTTCATACAGCTTTGTTTGACAGAAATGAAGGAGAAAATCTTTTGTTCATTTGTTTGTTTCTACATGAGCTTTGATCATTCTCTGGTTAAGCTCAGCTATTGAACGGCGTATATTTTAAAGTAAAGGCTTTAAAACCAAGTTAGTACAAACGTCACTAATGTCACATGACTTTGTCGACATGTGGCCAACAGTAATGTTTTAATGTTCTTCATTATTAAACATTTGCACATAAATAAGTGACATAATATTCAGTACTTACTTAAAGTTTACTCTTACACCCACCGCCGCGCTATGCATTCTGGGATATGTTGGGCCACAAAGTCTACACCGCCACGTCCTTAAAATTCAGGGAAATGAAGGACGCATTTGAGGGCCGCATTTCGAGCAGCCTTTGAATTGGGACAGCCTTCATCACGTCGCTGTGACGTAATCGGCCTTAAAATGCGGCCTTTAAGGCTGCAGACCCTGAATTGGGACACAGCCGTTGAGGAGCTAATTTAGCCATTTAAATCAGCTGTGTTGGATCAAGGACACATCTAAAACCTGCAGGGACTCCGGCCCTCGAGGCCTGGAGTTGCCCACCCCTGCCCTGGCCTCAGGATCCTCTGCTGTCACACCAACCCTCCGCGTTTCCTGTTCCTCCTCCCCTCTCTCTTCCTTTGTCTTTGGCTAAAAGTAGCACAGTTTCCACCGTGGTGGTCATTGTTGGCCCGGGCCTTGACTGATCCAGTGTGGAAATGTTAGCGATTATCAGCATGTTTGATTTGTCAGAGATGCTGGATGCCCTTCCTGGTACAACCCATGCTGGGTTTAGGAGCAATACTAAAAGTACGCTGGCTTGTGGCTCCCTCATTATATTGGGGTGGGGTCTTGGCTCTATCTACCAGACCAAAAACAACTTGCTAATGACCAACCTACCACTGGCCTGGATTCACTGTGTGAATGAATAAACAGGGGTTTCTGCTCGTATGCCTGTGTGCTGCTGAGGCCATGGAAGGCTGGCTGAGGAAACGCTGTGCAGTTATTACACACATCTGTACAAGTTCAGCTTGACCGTGTTTCTGTCAGTCTGCAGCATCTTTACACACCAACTGTCTGATACATTGAATGATATACATTCCCCCCCGTGGGCCTTTTGGTATTTCAGCAGTTTCTGAGCTCTGTGCTGTGGGGTCACTGTGGGCTGTTATGACAGTGAGGGTGACGAGTGGGGAGAGCTGGGTCCTGGAGAGAGAGAAGCTCCTCACACATGTGGACCCACCCAGCTTTACAGAATGTTAAACAGCACATATCAGCTTTATTGCTGCTGATGACATCGCAGGCTTAACAAAGCTTCACAGCAGAACCAGCAGTTAGACAGGAAGATAAAGGAAACTCACTCAGATAAGAACTGCTGGGATCACTGGTGTTGCCATGTATGCTGTTGTCTGTCTGGTGGCTGCAGACATGCATGTAGGTTTCTGCAGATGTAGTTGTAGAGTTGGATGTGTTTCACATGTGTGGTTGATGAACGCGTCTCTGTTTTAAATTAGTGTCGAGTTTAAAGGAGCTGCTGGTTGAACAACATTAACAGTTTTCTGTCTGGGATTTAGATGCAGTAATATATCACTGAGAGCTACGTTTGGAGTGAAGTGTCCACCAGTACAATGGAATCCCACAATGCACTGCAACAGTATTTATTTTAGTATCCCACAATGTAACAGTATTTACATCTTGAAGGAAAATTATTAGTCAGACGGTGACTTTTACACACACACACACAGACAGACACACAAACGCAAACACACACACGCAAACACACAGACACACACGCAAACACACACACACACACACACACACACACACACACACACACACACACACACACACACACACACACAGCTGGCCTGTTTATTCAACTCAGTTGGTGAGATTTGGTGCTAAATAAACAGAACCTCAAAATACATATAAAGACATTTGTTAATCAATCACCGCCCTGCCTGAGCAAAACACCAAAAAGAGGGAGAATCATGCCACTCCCATAAAGATGTGCCGTGGAATGCTGGAGAGTAAATGGGATTCATTCTCTGACATAATCCATGTGTTGAGGGAGGGGCTGATCTGCAGCAGAGCGGGTCACAGGATGGGGGAGGGGCTTCTGTCAGGCAATCAGATAAGTTTTCTGGAGGGAGTGCGGAAACAGCTCATTTGGAAACCAAACATTGTTAGGACGTCTGCGTTGTGCCGTATTCCTACACGACTCTGAACATTCTGTCTTCTTTTGCACTGCCCAACAGCGTGATTCTACAAACTATACAAAACTATAGTCATCAGTTTGTTAGCTCTTATACCGCACTTTTCTACTGAGCACTCACAGCACTTTGTACAACGTGCCTCATTCACACAGGCACCTTTTTCTTGTCTAATATTCACACTCCAATCAGAGAGCTGTTTGGGTCAGTGTCTTGCTCAAGGATATTTGGAGACTAGAGCAGCCAGAGATTGAACCACCAACCTTACTAATAGTAATACTTCACTATTATGTTTTAATAGTAGAAAACCTCTAAGAAAAACCAGTTTGAAGTGTCATGTGTAGGTCATGGCATCTGCCCAGAAGTGTCCAGTAAATGCTAGTTTCAGCTGGTGACTATAATGAACAGCCAGGGAGCACTGTGGCAGAGACCACTGCCATCAGACGAGAAAGGTTTCATGACAAAAACATCAGAACAGAGTTGTGTGTTGATACAAACACTACCAGTCAAAAGTTTTACAACACCTCATTTTTTCCAGTGTTTTATTGGAAATTACTCTGTTTAATGTCTCATTGCACTCTGAAACCCAGAGGGTCCTGCATGGAGCTGCAGAGTGCTGTGGTTTGGTTCAGGGAGCCCCTCTGTACGAGTCACCGACCCTGGATCCAGCAAACAGCCCCAGACCGTCACACTTCCTCTTCCATGTTTGACAGTTGATGCCACTCACTGTGGACCCGTCCTTTCACCTACTCCACGGTGTACAAATGAATTGATGAACTGAAGATTTCAAATTTTGATTCATCAGTCCATGAAACCTTCTTCCAGTCTTCAGGGGTCCAATGTTTCATGGCCCAGACTTATTCTGTCTTACCGATGGCTTTCTTGCTGCAGCTTGTCCTGTCAAACCTGCAGCTTCTCTTCACAGCTGAAACTGAGACTTGCTTACTACAAGCACTACTAAGCTGCTTGAAGCTGTTGTCCTGTGAGCCGCCATCACTGATTCAGTTGTGTCTTAGGGTCTGCCAGACCTCTTCCTGCCAGAGTTTGTTTCTGAGTGCCTGGACTCACTGACACCTTGACTTTCTTTGCAGTCTCTCTGCAGGACAGACCGACATTCATAAATATTATGATGGTCTGTCTCTCTTCCATTGTTAATTGCCTTTTTCTCACCACATCTGTACCAAAACACTACTTTCTGCAGTACAGTACTGTTCAGCTGATGCTCATGAGGGTCTGGTACCACAGTGTGTTCAGCACTGCTTTATGCAGAGAGAGGGGGAAGAAATCCAGAAAAGTTGGACCAGCTGTAGGAATTAGTAGCACCAGCTTACAAGACTTGATCAACCTCCATTGCTGCAGAACAAACTGTTAACCCATGTTGTCCCCGAAAAACGTCTTTTGTATAATTCTGAAATGTAAATTATTTTTCAGTTTTGGGTAACCTTACCTGTTTTTTCACCACTTACCTTTGAACCATTTCAAGCTGTTGATTGGACCTGAACAACTTGAATTGCAATAAACAGCTGGAAGAACTGGGCTGTTCTGAAACTTTTGACAGGTAGTGTTTATATAAACTTTAAAATAACAAGTTTTGTAAATTGCTTTGTAAATTTTAGAACAGAACATTTAATTGTCAGTAGATATATGATGCATCAGAAAATAATCTTTACACTTGCAGCTACTGTTCATGTTCATACTTTAACAAGTTTTTCAGAACTATACAGGCTAAACTTTAGACTAATCAGTCGTTTATGCTAGCCATTTAGCACACAGGTATCAGATGCTGCCCCGGGTTCTAGTCTATGTTACTTACAAATTTGTGGACTGTTGGATACATTTAACATGTTGTGTTGTACTAAGCTATTGTTATTGTTACAGAATCTGTGGATGTCGGTTTATGTGTTTTCTTGGTTCTGTAGTACAGCAGAGCACCAACAAATATTGTCAGCTTTACCCTACCCCTACTCTAGGTTACAGCCATCGCGAATCTGTCCCACAAATGTGAAGCCTCGTTGCCTAGTTATGAATATTTCCTCAGTCTTAAATAATTCATGCTGTGTTTCAATATGCACACATTCCAGGAAACGCAGGGCTGCAGAATCTAAAAAACATGCATGTGATACAGTAAGAGACCTCCAGACATGCTAACTATGAACAGGCTCCTGTTAATGCAGGATTGATGGAGTCAAAAATAACTCCAGGTAATGATGAAATGGATATCAGCGGTCTATTTTTATCTAACCTGGGTGTAGGGAATTATCTTCAGTGCTCAGCCCATATCTGAGTGCAGCTTTTGTTGATTTCAGTTCTTCCATTACAGACAGGCAGGAAGGAAAGCCATTGTTCTGCAGAGAGTTTGAAGGCATTTCCTCAGTGTGAGCTCTTCAGGAGGCTGCGTTCTTTCTGTCTGCCATCTTTCTACATCGTTACTTATAGAAGTCTTTATTTTCGTGTACAACAAATTGGTCTTTCAAATCTAAATATTACACTAAAGGCTATGATGTCTGTGGCTACTTTAAGTTTTAACATGTGAATCGAGTTTGAAGTACTTGGTGTAAGAAAAGAAATGTAAAGGGTAGCTGGCAGTCTCTAATCATATTACTGTGACCACTGAGCAGGTGGTGCTAAAGTTCCTGGTAAAAAGAATTCAGATCCAAATGTTATTGGACATCACCTGAAAACGTAAATGTTAATATAAAAATGTGAAAGGCTAAGAGGGGCTAAGGCCAGGAGGGCTTAGGAAGCAAGTGGGTGTTGGATATGAGGATTTGCTGCAGACTAAAGACACAGACACAGACCTACACGACATCGCTGGCTTACAGGGTGCTTTTGGTCCGGTGGTATGAGCCATTTCAGTTAGACATGTTGGTGCCAGCCCTACTAAACATGATCGCCGATGCAGTGTAAAGGGTCATCATACCAAACGCAGTGGTACAGGGATGTAGGGGTGGGCGATAGAAACTATATAAATTTGGCCAACGATAGAGATTTTGACTATACCGCTCTATCGCGATAGCGCATGTTGATGATGTCATCAAGCTGTGCCTGTTTTGGTCGAAAGCATCGCAGCGGCTAAAACCATTATCATCTGCAAATTATGCCGACAGTCACAAGAAAGAGATGAAGCACTTTTGAAATATGGGGAAAGCCAAAAACTGCGCTTCCTCCACTTCTGTAACATTGATTCATTAATGTTGAATTCTCTGCAGCTGCTCTGTTCCCATGTTGTTGCAGTATATTAATAACTAACCTCGTATTGTGGATGAATGATCTCAGTTGTTCTCCTGACTGAAGTTTGGCCCGTGTATAGCATCCTGCTATGATTGCATTTGTCCCTGAACACCAGAATCCCTCACGTTAACTTTTATCGAGTGGAAGAAAAGTTGGTGTTCATCCTCCAGCTTCACTGTGCTAATGCTATGCTAACATAGCTGTGTCGCTAGCAATCACGTAGCACAACATTATATACCAGGTAGTCCAACTTCAGTAACCCTGCAAACGTCACTGCTGTTTAGTTTCTGTCTTCATTTATGTTGGAAGTGACAGCAGAGCTGAACGTTTGAATTAGTTTCAAATCTCTGTCAGAACATGGTATGAAATGTTTAGGTGGAAGCTAGCGAGCTAACTTCCTGTTAACTTCTAACTCCGTTAAATTTAATAACTTCTGTTTTCATGGATGTTAAACTTCATAGTTACACCCAATAAACCAGCAACGCTGATGATTTAATTAAAGATGAAAGAATTTAGACCGTTTTTAACTCTCAGTTTTTTTTTGACTTTGGGACCTGAAGTGGACGGAGTTTTGGACCCAGATTACTCCATGAAGCTCCTCACTACGGCAGTCGTAATGCAGGAACCAGAATTCATACATAAGACACGCTCTCGATTTTTGAGAAAATTAAAGGATTTTAAGTCTTATAGTGTGGAAAATACGTTATACAGAAGAAAAGAATATATCGTTACCGCACGTGCTTCAAATTATAGCGCGATATGAATCTTAGGCCATATCGCCCAGCCCTACAGGGATGCACTTTTTCCTGTTCAGGTGTGATAGTATAGCCATATCTGCTAGTACCAAGTACTGATCCAATACCAGTGTGATTCCTCAGTATGAAGAAGCCCTCCGACTGCCTCTGTTGACTGCCTGTGTTATGGCTGTTTTGGTACCATTGTCATGTCACAGGGGTTGTATTAAAGATAAAAAGTATGTTGTACAGCTCTCTCTCCATGCCCTTTCATATAATATGGCTTCTTGAAAAAAACATTCAATGTCAGCTTTGACTTTGTGCTCTAATAATGAAGGTTGTCCAGAGAGGTGGGCCACAGAGAGACTGGAAGTCCCCCAGCTTTCCCCTGTCATCACATCTGAGGGTTAAAGGGAGAGTCGTTAAAAAGATTAGTGTCGGACATCTGTGTGTGTCTGTGTGTGTGTGGACGTGATCCAGCTTTGGCAGATTGTGTGTGACTGCAGAAATCACGTTTCATGTGTGTTTTTGCTCACAGTTAATTATACTTAATACTGATCAGAATATAATCAGGTATATTAAAATAATTACGTTTAACCCAAATGATAAATGAGAACATATGATCTATGATTCTAACAGCCTGGAGCCTTTATACAAACAACCTTGGAAGCTGTGTGTGTGTGTGTGTCTGTGTGTGTGTGCGTCTGTGTGTGTGCGTCTGTGTGT
The DNA here is from genome assembly GCF_963576455.1 of Neolamprologus multifasciatus. Classification (NCBI taxonomy): domain Eukaryota; kingdom Metazoa; phylum Chordata; class Actinopteri; order Cichliformes; family Cichlidae; genus Neolamprologus; species Neolamprologus multifasciatus. The sequence continues at coordinate 884,440 of NC_140451.1, read as the reverse complement.
GTGTGCGTGCATGTGTGTGTGTGTATTTGTCTGTGTGTGTCAGTGTGTCTGTGTGTGTATTTGTCTGTGTGTGTCAGTGTGTGTGTGTATTTGTCTGTGTGTGTCAGTGTGTGTGTGTATTTGTCTGTGTGTGTGTGTGTGTGTGTGTGTCTGTGTGTGTGTGTGTGTGTATTTGTCCGTGTGTCTGTGTGTGTGTGTGTGTGTGTGTATTTGTCTGTGTGTGTGTGTGTGTTTGTGTGTGTGTATTTGTCTGTGTGTGTGTGTGTTTGTGTGTGTGTATTTGTCTGTGTGTGTGTGTGTGTTTGTGTGTGTGTATTTGTCTGTGTGTGTGTGTGTTTGTGTGTGTGTGTGTGTGTGTGTGTCTTTATGTCTGTGTGTGTGTGTGTGTCTTTATGTCTGTGTGTGTGTCTTTTTGTCTGTGTGTGTGTGTGTGTGTGTGTGTGTATTTGTCTGTGTGTCTGTGTGTGTGCGTGTGTCTGTGTGTGTGTGTCTTTTTGTCTGTGTGTGTGTGTGTATTTGTCTGTGTGTGTGTGTGTGTCTGTGTGTGTGTCTGTGTCTGTGTGTGTGTGTGTGTGTGTGTGTGGGTTAGGGTTAGGGTAGGGGTCACACCAGTCTATTAATTAATGAAAGACCAAGACAGACTTTTAATTCATTTGAAAGCCTGATGCTTAACATTGTCCACCCCAGCTGTGAAACTCAGAAACCAGTCTTACTTGTTATCATCTATCGTCCACCTGGGCCTTACACAGAGTTTCTGTCTGATTTCTCAGACTTTATATCTAATTTAGTTCTGAGCTCAGATAAAATAATTATTGTGGGTGATTTTAACATCCATGTTGATGCTAAAAATGACAGCCTCAACATGGCATTTAATCTGTTGTTAGACTCAATTGGTTTCTCTCAAAATGTAAAAGAAGCCACCCACCACTTTAATCACACTCTAGATCTTGTTTTAACATATGGCATAGAAACTGAACATTTAACAGTGTTTCCTGAAAACCCTCTCCTGTCTGATCAATTCTTGATAACATTTACATTTACAATAATTGATTACACAGCAGTGGAGAGTAGACTTTATCAAAGTAGATGTCTTTCTGAAAGCGCTGTAACTAAGTTTAAGAATATAATCCAGCCACTGTTATCATCGTCAATGCCCTGTACCAACACAGAGCAGAGCAGCTATCTGAACGCTACCCCAACAGAGGTCAATTATCTTGTTAATAATTTCACCTCCTCACTACGTACGACTCTGGATACTGTAGCTCCAGTGAAAACTAAGGTCTCTAATCAGAAGTACCTGACCCCGTGGTATAATTCTCAAACACGTACCCTAAAGCAGATGACTCGTAATCTGGAGAGGAAATGGCGTGTCACAAATTTAGAGGATCATCATTTAGCCTGGAGAAATAGTTTGTTGCTTTATAAGAAAGCCCTCCGCAAAGCCAGAACAGCTTACTACTCATCACTGATTGAAGAAAATAAGAACAACCCCAGGTTTCTCTTCAGCACTGTAGCCAGGCTGACAAAAAGTCAGAGCTCTGTTGAGCCAACCATCCCTTTAACGTTAACTAGTGATGACTTCATGAACTTCTTCACAAATAAAATTTTTATCATTAGAGAAAAAATTACCAATAATCATCCCACAGATGTAATATTATCTACAGCTACTCTTAGTACCATTGATGTTAAGTTAGACTCTTTTTCTCCAATCGATCTTTCTGAGTTAACTTCAATAATTACTTCCTCCAAACCATCAACGTGTCTTTTAGACCCCATTCCTACAAAACTGCTCAAAGAAGTCCTGCCATTGATTAATTCTTCGATCTTATATATGATCAACCTATCTCTAATAATCGGCTATGTACCACAGGCCTTCAAGGTGGCTGCAGTTAAACCTTTACTCAAAAAGCATCTCTAGACCCAGCAGTCTTAGCTAATTATAAGCCAATCTCCAACCTTCCTTTCATATCAAAAATCCTTGAAAGAGTAGTTGTCAAACAGCTAACAGATCATCTGCAGAGGAATGGTTTATTTGAAGAGTTTCAGTCAGGTTTCAGAGTTCATCACAGCACAGAAACAGCTTTAGTGAAGGTTACAAATGATCTTCTTATGGCCTCTGACAGTGGACTCATCTCTGTGCTTGTCCTTCTTGACCTTAGTGCAGCGTTCGATACTGTTGACCATAATATCCTATTAGAGCGATTAGAAAATGCTGTAGGTATTACAGGTATTGCACTGCAGTGGTTTGTATCATATCTATCTAATAGACTCCAATTTGTGCATGTAAATGGAGAGTCCTCTTCACACACTGAGGTTAATTATGGAGTTCCACAGGGTTCAGTGCTAGGACCAATTCTGTTTACATTATACATGCTTCCCCTAGGCAGCATCATTAGAAGACATAGCATACATTTACACTGCTATGCAGATGACACCCAGCTCTATCTGTCCATGAAGCCAGATAACACACACCAATTAGTTAAACTGCAGGAATGTCTTAAAGACATAAAGACTTGGATGGCCACTAACTTTCTGCTTCTTAACTCAGATAAAACTGAGGTCATTGTACTCGGCGCTGAAAAGCTTAGAAATATGGTATCTAACCAGATTCTTACTCTGGATGGCATTACCTTGGCCTCCAGTAACACTGTGAGGAACCTTGGAGTCATTTTTGACCAGGATATGTCCTTCAACGCACATATTAAACAAATATGTAAGACTGCGTTCTTCCATTTGCGCAACATCTCTAAAATTAGAAATATCCTGTCTCAGAGTGACGCTGAAAAACTAGTTCATGCATTTATTACTTCCAGGCTGGACTACTGCAATTCATTATTATCAGGATGTCCAAAGAACTCACTGAAAAGCCTTCAGCTAATCCAAAATGCTGCAGCAAGAGTACTGACAGGGACTAGAAAGAGAGAGCATATTTCTCCTGTTTTGGCTTCCCTTCATTGGCTTCCTGTTAAATCCAGAATTGAATTCAAAATCCTGCTCCTCACATACAAGGTCTTAAATAAACAGGCCCCATCTTATCTTAATGACCTTGTAGTACCATATCACCCTATTAGAGCTCTCGCTCTGCAGGCCTACTTGTTGTTCCTAGAGTATTTAAAAGTAGAATGGGAGGGAGAGCCTTCAGTTTTCAGGCCCCTCTTCTGTGGAACCAGCTTCCAGTTTGGATTCGGGAGACAGACACTATCTCTACTTTTAAGATTAGGCTTCAAACCTTCCTTTTTGCTAAAGCATATAGTTAGGGCTGGACCAGGTGACCCTGAATCCTCCCTTAGTTATGCTGCAATAGATGTAGGCTGCCGGGGGATTCCCATGATGCATTGAGTTTTTCCTTTCCAGTCACCTTTCTCACTCACTATGTGTTAACAGACCTCTCTGCATTGAATCATATCTGTTATTAACCTCTGTCTCTCTTCCACAGCATGTCTTTATCCTGTCTTCCTTCTCTCACCCCAACCGGTCGCAGCAGATGGCCGCCCCTCCCTGAGCCTGGTTCTGCTGGAGGTTTCTTCCTGTTAAAAGGGAGTTTTTCCTTCCCACTGTCGCCAAAGTGCTGCTCATAGGGGGTCATATGATTGTTGGGCTTTTCTCTGTATCTATGAAGCGCCTTGAGGCGACTTTTGTTGTGATTTGGCGCTATATAAATAAAATTGAATTGAATTGAATTGTGTGTGTATTTGTCTGTGTGTGTGTGTGTGTGTGTGTGTGTGTGTATTTGTCTGTGTGTGTGTGTGTATTTGTCTGTGTGTGTGTGTGTATTTGTCTGTGTGTGTGTCTGTGTGTATTTGTCTGTGTGTGTGTGTGTGTGTGTGTATTTGTTTGTGTGTGTGTGTGTGTCTGTGTGTGTGTCTGTGTGTGTGTGTATTTGTCTGTGTCTGTGTGTGTGTATTTGTCTGTGTGTGTGTGTGTGTGTGTGTGTGTGTCTGTGTGTGTGTATTTGTGTGTGTGTGTGTGTGTGTGTGTGTATTTGTCTGTGTGTGTGTGTGTGTGTATTTGTCTGTGTGTGTGTGTGTCTCTGTGTGTGTGTGTGTGTGTCTGTGTGTGTGTGCGTGTGTATTTGTCTGTGTGTGTGTGTCTGTGTGTGTGTGTGTGTGTGTGTATTTGTGTCTGTGCGTGTGTGTGTGTATTTGTGTGTCTGTGTGTGTGTGTGCGTGTGTATTTGTGTGTCTGTGTGTCTGTGTGTGTGTGTGCGTGTGTATTTGTGTGTCTGTGTGTGTGTGTGTATTTGTGTGTCTGTGTGTGTGTGTGTGTGTGTATTTGTGTGTGTGTGTGTGTATTTGTGTGTGTGTGCGTGTGTGTGTGTGTGTATTTGTGTGTGTGTGTCTGTGTGTGTGACTTTTAAAGTGTGTAATTTAAGAAAAGGAAGCTGTATTGGCTTTAGTGCAACTGACAAACACGGGGGAATACTTTATTTTACTTTTTAAAAGTAGGGGGCGTGGTCTGCGGTGCAGGGAGGGCGGACGCACCTGCACGGCATCCTTAATCACGCCCACCGAGTTAAAAACACGGGGACTCAGGGTTGGTGTGTTGTTGTGGTGTGATTTGAATACAATGTGTCTAAATGACGATCTGTGGTCCCGCTGTGTGATGTTAAAATGAATCTAATTGTGAAAAGGTGCTAAAGACACAAACTAAATGAAACATGAAGTGAATTATATCCATATGTGGTTGAATGTTCAGATGATTTTTCTTCTTTGTTGTGTTAGATTATAGATTTAATAAGACGGGTGCATCGTCAGGCCTGCTCCAGCCTTTCTCCTTCAAAGGACAAGAGAATAATCAGCATTAGCTCAGAGTAGGTTAATTACATCGTAGTTCCATTCATGTGGCGTTTGCTTTATTAATCTGCTTTAATAAATATCCTTTAATTAAAGTGTAAACTGGGCAGCACGATGGTTAGCACTGTTGCCGCACAGCAAGAAGGTCCTGAGTTCAATTCCACCATCAGGTCTTTCTGTGTGGAGTTTGCATGTTCTCCCCGTGTTTGCGTGGGTTCCCTCCGGGTACTCCGGCTTCCTCCCACCGTCCAAAGACATGCAGCTTGTGGGGATAGGTTAATTGGATAATCCAAATTGCCATTAGGTGTGAATGTGAGTGCGAATGGTTGTCTGTCCCTGTGTGTTGGCCCTGCGACAGACTGGCGACCTGTCCAGGGTGGACCCCGCCTCTCGCCCAATGACAGCTGGGATAGGCTCCAGCGCCCCCGCGACCCTGAAAAGGAGAAGTGGAAGCAGCTGGATGGATGTGTAAAGTGTAAATTGTGGAGGAAAGAGAGGAAACAGCAGAAGATATTCATAGGCCATCAAATCAAATATTGTTAACTTGCATTTCATTTACAAAAACGGGAACAGTTTCTTTTCTATGATAGTTTCATTTTAGTACAGAAAATAACATCAAAGTTATTTATTGACCTGCTCGCCGTCAGACTCATCCGGCTTTGTTTTTGGCACAAAAGCCCCATTTCTCACTGATGCAGGAGAAGCATTAAAATCTATGTGAATGTGACCCCTGAGCAGCAACACTGTGAAAGAGAATTTCTCCAGTAAACAAGCCAAACAAAAAGCACAATGACACAAATGCAAGAATCACTTGTTTCCACTTCTGCCAACCAGAGCTTTTGTTCTAAGTGATCCGTAGATGAGACAAAAATGGGAAAAGAAACAGAAAGAGGAGCGTGAGTGTGAACCAGATTAGTTAAGTAAATTAGTGATGACATGTTTAAAACGGGCAGGACTAACCTCAGCGAGCTGTGAGGGGTGGAGACATGCTGCTAGGAGAAGATGGGAGCTGAAATCTCAGGTTGCTCGTTTCATCTTTCCCATTAATGATGATGTCATGTAGTATGACTCAGGATCATCAGGAGAAGAGTTTAAGGAGATATTCTCATGTTCATCATCTTATTTACTGAGTGATAGAGAAATATATGACCAGCTGAGAGGAAGGACCTAATAATGCCTTTGTTATGATTAGTGAACTGGTTCATGACTGATTCTTATACTCCACTTTTCTGCTCGACCACTCACAGCACTTTGTACAACCATTCACCCAATCACACAGGCGCTTTCTGCTGAGCCACGCCCAGTCACGAAGCACAGCTACTGTCTTTCACAGTCGTTCTGCTTCAAAGCCACATGTTCAATTATTTAATGGCGGTGAGCAGGAAGGGAGAAGGGACGACTAGGACCTCAGCGCTATAACGTTATCATCAGACAAAGATGCAAAATTCAAGAGGAGACAACGTAGAGCATAGGTGTCAAACTCTGGCCCGCGGGCCAAATTTGGCCCACAGCCTAATTACATTTGGCCCGTGAAGCCATACCAAATTACTATCAGAGCTGGCCTGCTGGTTTATACAGCTAATATATATATTGTTTAGTATTAAGCTTTGCTTGTTCCATATTCAGTTTTTCAGCAAAACTTGTTTGAGTCCATAAGAAAAGATTCATTCTTATATCTGGAGGAATAAATATATTTCAATAAATATTAATGTTAGCCCGCGACTTTGTTCCAGTTTTGAATTTTGGCCCCCTGAGTGTTTGAGTTTGACACCCCTGACGCAGAGGTAACAGTGCACATAAATATAGTGATCAGAACTAAGTTAGAACTTGTGACTTTTAAAGTGCTGGACTAACCTTTTATACTAATGAGGATTAATATCTTTAATACTGTTTTTACCTTTACTGTTATACAGAAGGGAGTGATTTTAATTGAAGGATATTTATTAAAGTAATTTAGCAAATTTAGCAACAGCAGAATCAAATAATTCAAGATTCAAAGTGTTTATTGTCATGTGCACAAAGAAATCATTTCTCTGTACAATGAAAGTCTTTCTCTGCTGTCCACACATTAACATGTGCAAACAGAACTAGAACAGATAAAATACAAATAGTATAAATAAATAAATGGAGACAAAAATTGTGTTAAATAGATGTGTGTGCGAAAGAGCTATGAGCTCAATATGCTGGTTTAATATGTGAGATGACCTGATGTGCAAAAACTATTATTACTGTTAAAATAGGTCAGCTGTTCAAGAGTCTGACAGCAGGGAGGAGGAAGGAGGAGTTGAGTCGGGAGGTTCTGGATTTCACACTGTGTGGGGGTGTGTAGGGGTGTGTGGGGGGGTGTGTGTGGGGTGTGTGGGGTGTGTGGGGGTGTGTGGGGGGTGTGTGGGGGTGTGTGGGTGTGTGGGGGTCTTTGTATTTTGGTTTGAGCCCACCTTGTTACTTTAAAGTTGAGTCCTTGTCCTTGGGTTGTTATGGTTAGCTGTTGGTTGTTGGATCTCCCGTGTCTTTGCTCCTGGATCTTCCTCTGTGTGTTCATGTAGCTCTGACTTCCTGTACCCTGTTATCTCTGAGCCCTCTCCCCCTCCTCCTCTCTGCATCTCTGTGTTCTTCCCGTGTTACGTTTAAGGTCTGCGTCTTGGGTCAGTATTTTCAGTGTCCTTCCTGTCTCGTCATGTGTAATTGTCCTCAGCTGTGCTCCCCGTGTGTTCCCACTTCCCTCATCACCTTCTGTGTATTTATGTCAGAATCTCCCTCTGTTCTGTGTCGCTTCGTCCCTCGCTGTTGTGGGCGTTTCCCTGTGGTGTCCCCGCCTCCTTGTGAGTTATTTTTAGTTCTTCCCAGTGTACTTTCGTATCGCCTTTACCTTTCTGTTAATAAAGTCGTGTTTTGAGTTTGACCTCCCGTTTACGAGTCCAGCATTTGGGTCCAATCCTGCCTGCCTGCATACATCATGACACTTTGTCCCTTCCAGTGATCACTGCAGTGTTGTCCGCCAACTTCGGTATGGTGTTATCCCTATTGGAGGCAGCACAGTGTGGGTCTGCAGGGTGTAGAGGATGGGACATACAGTGGGGCAAAAAAGTATTTAGTCAGCCACCGATTGTGCAAGTTCCCCCACTTAAAATGATGACAGAGGTCAGTAATTTGCACCAGAGGTACACTTCAACTGTGAGAGACAGAATGTGAAAAAAAAATCCATGAATTCACATGGTAGGATTTGTAAAGAATTTATTCGTAAATCAGGGTGGAAAATAAGTATTTGGTCAATAACAAAAATACAACTCAATACTTTGTAACATAACCTTTGTTGGCAATAACAGAGGTCAAACATTTACTATAGGTCTTTACCAGGTTTGCACACACAGTAGCTGGTATTTTGGCCCATTCCTCCATACAGATCTTCTCAAGAGCAGTGATGTTTTGGGGCTGTCGCCGAGCAACACGGACTTTCAACTCCTGCCACAGATTTTCTATGGGGTTGAGGTCTGGAGACTGGCTAGGCCACTCCAGGACTTTCAAATGCTTCTTACGGAGCCACTCCTTTGTTGCCCGGGCGGTGTGTTTTGGATCATTGTCATGTTGGAAGACCCAGCCTCGTTTCATCTTCAAAGTTCTCACTGATGGAAGGAGGTTTTGGCTCAAAATCTCACGATACTTGGCCCCATTCATTCTGTCCTTAACACGGATCAGTCGTCCTGTCCCCTTGGCAGAAAAACAGCCCCATAGCCTGATGTTTCCACCCCCATGCTTCACAGTAGGTATGGTGTTCTTGGGATGCAACTCAGTATTCTTCTTCCTCCAAACACGACGAGTTGAGTTTATACCAAAAAGTTCTACTTTGGTTTCATCTGACCACATGACATTCTCCCAATCCTCTGCTGTATCATCCATGTGCTCTCTGGCAAACTTCAGACGGGCCTGGACATGCACTGGCTTCAGCAGCGGAACACGTCTGGCACTGCGGGATTTGATTCCCTGCCGTTGTAGTGTGTTACTGATGGTGACCTTTGTTACTTTGGTCCCAGCTCTCTGCAGGTCATTCACCAGGTCCCCCCGTGTGGTTCTGGGATCTTTGCTCACCGTTCCCATGATCATTTTGACCCCACGGGATGAGATCTTGCGTGGAGCCCCAGATCGAGGGAGATTATCAGTGGTCTTGTATGTCTTCCATTTTCTGATGATTGCTCCCACAGTTGATTTTTTCACACCAAGCTGCTTGCCTATTGTAGATTCACTCTTCCCAGTCTGGTGCAGGTCTACAATTCTTTTCCTGGTGTCCTTCGAAAGCTCTTTGGTCTTGGCCATGGCGGAGTTTGGAGTCTGACTGGTTGAGGCTGTGGACAGGTGTCTTTTATACAGATGATGAGGTCAAACAGGTGCCATTCATACAGGTAACGAGTGGGGGACAGAAAAGCTTCTTACAGAAGACGTTACAGGTCTGTGAGAGCCAGGGATTTTCCTTGTTTGAGGTGACCAAATACTTATTTTCCACCCTGATTTACGAATAAATTCTTTACAAATCCTACCATGTGAATTCATGGATTTTTTTTTCACATTCTGTCTCTCACAGTTGAAGTGTACCTCTGGTGCAAATTACTGACCTCTGTCATCATTTTAAGTGGGGGAACTTGCACAATCGGTGGCTGACTAAATACTTTTTTGCCCCACTGTATAGTCACAAAATAATGATTAAATCACCTAAGTGTAGTTATCTAATTAACTTACTCTGAGCTGATCAGTTAGTGAGCCAACATAATCCCAGTTATATCGAAATATTTACTTCTTTAAAACTTTATCACTCACAGTTTACTCAATACACACACACACACACACACACACACACACACACAAACAATCCCTGTGTGAAAAACATTTGAGAAAAGGAACATCATATCAACAGTGAAATGTGGTTGGTGTTATCTTTGGCTAATATTTAAACTTGTTTGATGATCTGAAACATTTAAGTGTGACCAACATATAAAAAGGAAAACAGGAAGGGGACATGTATGTAGGAGCATGTATGTAGGAGCATGTATGTAGGAACACGTATGTAGGAACACGTATGTAGGAGCATGTATGTAGGAGCATGTGTGTAGGAACACGTGTGTAGGAGCATGTGTGTAGGAACACGTGTGTAGGAGCATGTATGTAGGAACACGTATGTAGGAGCATGTATGTAGGAGCATGTATGTAGGAGCACGTGTGTAGGAGCATGTGTGTAGGAACACGTGTGTAGGAGCATGTGTGTAGGAACACGTGTGTAGGAGCATGTATGTAGGAACACGTATGTAGGAGCACGTATGTAGGAGCATGTATGTAGGAGCACGTATGTAGGAACACGTATGTAGGAGCACGTATGTAGGAACACGTATGTAGGAGCAAGTATGTAGGAGCATGCATGTAGGAGCATAGTAATTGCTGAAAGGCTGTTTCGGCAGGACCAGGGCGACTGTGCGTGGGGGTCTCTGCATAGCTTCTATGAATGTGTGCTCAGATGGTAGGAGAAACAGCACATTCTTTTGTTCTTGCCCCTGATGAATGTGGCTCTTTGATAGCTGATGTGTTTTGTGTTTGTGCTCTCTGGTTTGCTTCAGTGAATTTAATGAGGTCCCCCTTCTGCTATTGTAATGGCTGCCAATCTTTGTGTGTCTCATCTTTGAATCTTCTGTTTCTGTTTAGTGCGAACTTTGATTTGAGTTTATGACAGTGAAAAGTGAACTAACACACATAATAGGGTCAGGTTAGGTTGTTGGTAAGATTGGCTGTCGAGTAAGAAGTAAAGGCTCTTTAATTTCTTTATGGTATGTAGTACGGTGGAGAGATGGAACCACAAATCCAGAACAAATGCATTTCATGAAAGTTATAAATGATTTTATAAGTATTTGAATCCCAAGCAAAACACAACTTGGCACATGGTGGAGAAACCCTTGCTGGTTAGCACAGTGGTAAGATGTTTCTTTTGGATGGTGTGCAGTGATCTGAGGAGGGGCTTCCTTATCACAGAGGAGGAGAATGCTTTAAAATCAAAGTACAGAGGCAGGGTGGAAATCTGGAGCTCCGTTTCCTGAGAGAAGGGATTTCATGTTTTATTCAAGTAGACGCGGATCCTACAGAATCCACTTATTTTTCAGCTCAAATTCAGAGCTGTATAGAAATATATGAAATATAGAGAGACTCCCAGTAACATTATAAGATCACTCCCTACTCCTCTGGAACAAAGGACACAAAGGACCAATCAGAGCAGTGGAGATAATATGCATCCACTTTAAATGATAAGGGCTTCAATTCTTTGTAGCCTCATTCAGCGTTGTTTACTGCCACGTACTCAACATACATGCCTGTAAACAACACTGTAACGCACTCGGCTCTCACTCACTGTAACGCACTCGGCTCTCACTCACTGTAACGCACTCGGCTCTCACTCACTGTAACGCACTCTGCTCTCACTCACTGTAACGCACTCGGCTCTCACTCACTGTAACGCACTCGGATCTCACTCACTGTAACGCACTCGGATCTCACTCACTGTAACGCACTCGGATCTCAATCACTGTAACGCACTCGGCTCTCACTCACTGTAACGCACTCTGCTCTCACTCACTGTAACGCCTTCGGCTCTCACTCACTGTAACGCACTCGGATCTCACTCACTGTAACGCACTCGGCTCTCACTCACTGTAAAGCCCTCGGATCTCAATCACTGTAACGCACTCGGATCTCAATCACTGTAACGCACTCGGCTGTCACTCACTGTAACGCACTCGGCTCTCACTCACTGTAACGCACTCGGCTCTCACTCACTGTAACGCACTCGGCTCTCACTCACTGTAACGCACTCGGCTCTCACTCACTGTAACGCACTCGGCTGTCACTCACTGTAACGCACTCGGCTCTCACTCACTGTAACGCACTCGGCTCTCACTCACTGTAACGCACTCGGATCTCACTCACTGTAACGCACTCGGCTCTCACTCACTGTAACGCACTCGGATCTCAATCACTGTAACGCACTCGGATCTCAATCACTGTAACGCACTCGGCTGTCACTCACTGTAACGCACTCGGATCTCACTCACTGTAACGCACTCGGCTCTCACTCACTGTAACGCACTCGGATCTCACTCACTGTAACGCACTCGGCTGTCACTCACTGTAACGCACTCGGCTCTCACTCACTGTAACGCACTCGGATCTCACTCACTGTAACGCACTCGGCTCTCACTCACTGTAACGCTCTCAGCTCCTCACTCACTGTAACGCACTCGGATCTCACTCACTGTAACGCACTCGGATCTCACTCACTGTAACGCTCTCAGCTCCTCACTCACTGTAACGCACTCGGATCTCACTCACTGTAACGCACTCGGATCTCACTCACTGTAACGCACTCGGATCTCACTCACTGTAACGGCCTCGGATCCCACTCACTGTAACGCCCTCATGAGTGTAACACCGAGTGTGTTACTCACTGTAACGCCCTCATGAGTGTAACACCGAGTGTGTTACTCACTGTAACGCACTCATGAGTGTAACACCGAGTGTGTCACTCAGCTCCTCACTCACTGTAACGCCCTCATGAGTGTAACAAAGAGTGTGTTACTCACTGTAACGCACTCATGAGTGTAACACCGAGTGTGTCACTCAGGTCCTCACTCACTGTAACGCCCTCGGATCTCACTCACTGTAACGCACTCGGATCTCACTCACTGTAACGCACTCGGATCTCACTCGCTGTAACGCACTCGGATCTCACTCACTGTAATGCACTCACATCTCACTCACTGTAACGCACTCGGATCTCACTCTCTGTAACGCACTCGGATCTCACTCACTGTAACGCACTCGGATCTCACTCACTGTAACGCACTCGGCTCTCACTCACTGTAACGCCCTCGGCTCTCACTCACTGTAACGTACTCGGATCTCACTCACTGTAACGCACTCGGATCTCAAACACTGTAACGCACTCGGCTCTCAAACACTGTAACGCACTCGGCTCTCACTCACTGTAACGCACTCGGCTCTCACTCACTGTAACGTACTCGGATCTCACTCACTGTAAAGCCCTCGGATCTCACTCACTGTAACGCCCTCGTATCTCACTCACTGTAACGCACTCGGCTCTCACTCACTGTAACGCACTCGGCTCTCACTCACTGTAACGCCCTCGGCTCTCACTCACTGTAACGCACTCGGCTCTCACTCACTGTAACGCACTCGGATCTCACTCACTGTAACGCACTCGGATCTCAAACACTGTAACGCACTCGGCTCTCAAACACTGTAACGCACTCGGCTCTCACTCACTGTAACGCACTCGGCTCTCACTCACTGTAAAGCCCTCGGATCTCACTCACTGTAACGCACTCGGATCTCACTCACTGTAACGCACTCGGATCTCACTCACTGTAACGCACTCGGCTCTCACTCACTGTAACGCACTCGGATCTCACTCACTGTAACGGCCTCGGATCTCACTCACTGTAACGGCCTCGGATCTCACTCTCTGTAAAGCCCTCGTGAGTGTAACACCGAGTGTGTTACTCACTGTAACGCACTCATGAGTGTAACACCGAGTGTGTTACGCACTGTAACGCACTCATGAGTGTAACACCGAGTGTGTCACTCAGCTCCTCACTCACTGTAACGCCCTCGGATCTCACTCACCGTAACGCACTCGGCTCTCACTCACTGTAACGCACTCGGCTCTCACTCACTGTAACGCACTCGGATCTCACTCACTGTAACTCACTCCGCTCTCACTCACTGTAACGCACTCGGATCTCACTCACTGTAACGCACTCGGATCTCACTCACTGTAACGCACTCGGATCTCACTCACTGTAACACACTCGGCTCTCACTCACTGTAACGCACTCGGATCTCACTCACTGTAACTCACTCCGCTCTCACTCACTGTAACGCACTCGGATCTCACTCACTGTAACGCACTCGGATCTCACTCACTGTAACGCACTCGGATCTCACTCACTGAGTGCGTTACAGATCTCACTCACTGTAACGCACTCGGCTCTCACTCACTGTAACGCACTCGGATCTCACTCACTGTAACGCACTCGGATCTCACTCACTGTAACGCACTCGGCTCTCACTCACTGTAACGCACTCGGCTCTCACTCACTGTAACACACTCGGCTCTCACTCACTGTAACGCACTCGGCTCTCACTCACTGTAACACACTCGGATCTCACTCACTGTAACGCACTCGGATCTCACTCACTGTAACTCACTCAGATCTCACTCACTGTAACGCACTCGGATCTCACTCACTGTAACACACTCGGCTCTCACTCACTGTAACGCACTCGGATCTCACTCACTGTAACTCACTCCGCTCTCACTCACTGTAACGCACTCGGATCTCACTCACTGTAACGCACTCGGATCTCACTCACTGTAACGCACTCGGATCTCACTCACTGAGTGCGTTACAGATCTCACTCACTGTAACGCACTCGGCTCTCACTCACTGTAACGCACTCGGATCTCACTCACTGTAACGCACTCGGATCTCACTCACTGTAACGCACTCGGCTCTCACTCACTGTAACGCACTCGGCTCTCACTCACTGTAACACACTCGGCTCTCACTCACTGTAACGCACTCGGCTCTCACTCACTGTAACACACTCGGATCTCACTCACTGTAACGCACTCGGATCTCACTCACTGTAACTCACTCAGATCTCACTCACTGTAACGCACTCGGCTCTCACTCACTGTAACGGCCTCATGAGTGTAACACCGAGTGTGTTACTCACTGTAACGCACTCATGAGTGTAACACAGAGTGTGTCACTCAGCTCCTCACTCAGTGTAACGCACTCGGCTCTCACTCACTGTAACGCACTCGGCTCTCACTCACTGTAATGGCCTCGGCTCTCACTCACTGTAACACACTCGGATCGCACTCACTGTAACGCACTCGGCTCTCACTCACTGTAACGCCCTCATGAGTGTAACACCGAGTGTGTTACTCACTGTAACGCACTCATGAGTGTAACACCGAGTGTGTCACTCAGCTCCTCACTCACTGTAACGCACTCGGATCTCACTCACTGTAACGCACTCGGCTCTCACTCACTGTAACGCACTCGGATCTCACTCTCTGTAACGCACTCGGATCTCACTCACTGTAACGCACTCGGCTCTCACTCACTGTAACGCACTCGGATCTCACTCTCTGTAACGCACTCGGATCTCACTCACTGTAACGCACTCGGCTCTCACTCACTGTAACGCACTCGGATCTCACTCTCTGTAACGCACTCAGCTCCTCACTCACTGTAACGCACTCGGATCTCACTCAGTGTAACGCATTCAGATCTCACTCACTGTAACGCACTCGGATCTCACTCACTGTAACGCACTCGGCTCTCACTCTCTGTAACGCACTCAGCTCCTCACTCACTGTAACGCACTCGGATCTCACTCACTGTAACGCACTCGGATCTCACTCACTGTAACGCACTCGGCTCTCACTCACTGTAACGCACTCGGATCTCACTCACTGTAACGCACTCAGATCTCACTCACTGTAACGCCCTCATGAGTGTAACACCGAGTGTGTTACTCACTGTAACGCACTCATGAGTGTAACACCGAGTGTGTCACTCAGCTCCTCACTCACTGTAACGCACTCGGATCTCACTCACTGTAACGCACTCGGCTCTCACTCACTGTAACGCACTCGGATCTCACTCACTGTAACGCACTCAGATCTCACTCACTGTAACGCCCTCATGAGTGTAACACCGAGTGTGTTACTCACTGTAACGCACTCATGAGTGTAACACCGAGTGTGTCACTCAGCTCCTCACTCACTGTAACGCACTCGGCTCTCACTCACTGTAACGCCCTCGGATCTCACTCACTGTAACGCACTCGGCTCTCACTCACTGTAACGCACTCGGATCTCACTCACTGTAACGCACTCGGCTCTCACTCACTGTAACGCCCTCGGATCTCACTCACTGTAACGCACTCGGATCTCACTCACTGTAACGCACTCGGATCTCACTCACTGTAACGCACTCATGAGTGTAACACCGAGTGTGTCACTCAGCTCCTCACTCACTGTAACGCCCTCGGATCTCACTCACTGTAACGCACTCGGATCTCACTCGCTGTAACGCCCTCATGAGTGTAACACCGAGTGTGTTACTCGCTGTAACGCCCTCATGAGTGTAACACCGAGTGTGTTACTCACTGTAACGCACTCATGAGTGTAACACCGAGTGTGTCACTCAGCTCCTCACTCACTGTAACGCCCTCATGAGTGTAACACCGAGTGTGTTACTCACTGTAACGCACTCATGAGTGTAACACCGAGTGTGTCACTCAGCTCCTCACTCACTGTAACGCCCTCATGAGTGTAACACCAAGTGTGTTACTCACTGTAACGCACTCATGAGTGTAACACCGAGTGTGTCACTCAGCTCCTCACTCACTGTAACGCACTCATGAGTGTAACACCGAGTGTGTCACTCAGCTCCTCACTCACTGTAACGCACTCGGATCTCACTCACTGTAACGCACTCGGCTCTCACTCACTGTAACGCACTCGGCTCTCACTCACTGTAACGCACTCGGCTCTCACTCACTGTAACGCACTCGGATCTCACTCACTGTAACGCACTCGGATCTCACTCACTGTAACGCACTCGGATCTCACTCACTGTAACGCACTCGGCTCTCACTCACTGTAACGCACTCGGCTCTCACTCACTGTAACGCACTCGGCTCTCACTCACTGTAACGCACTCGGATCTCACTCACTGTAACGCACTCGGATCTCACTCACTGTAACGCACTCGGCTCTCACTCACTGTAACGCACTCGGATCTCACTCACTGTAACGCACTCGGCTCTCACTCACTGTAACGCACTCGGATCTCACTCACTGTAACGCACTCGGATCTCACTCACTGTAACGCACTCGGCTCTCAAACACTGTAACGCACTCGGATCTCACTCACTGTAACGCACTCGGATCTCACTCACTGTAACGCACTCGGATCTCACTCACTGTAACGCACTCGGCTCTCACTCACTGTAACGCACTCGGATCTCACTCACTGTAACGCACTCGGATCTCACTCACTGTAACGCACTCGGATCTCACTCACTGTAACGCACTCGGCTCTCACTCACTGTAACGCACTCGGCTCTCAAACACTGTAACGCACTCGGATCTCACTCACTGTAACGCACTCGGATCTCACTCACTGTAACGCTCTCAGCTCCTCACTCACTGTAACGCACTCGGATCTCACTCACTGTAACGCACTCGGATCTCACTCACTGTAATGCACTCTGCTCTCACTCACTGTGACACACTCGGATCTCACTCACTGTAACGCACTCGGCTCTCACTCACTGTAACGCACTCGGCTCTCACTCACTGTAACGCACTCGGATCTCACTCACTGTAACGCACTCGGATCTCACTCACTGTAACGCACTCGGATCTCACTCACTGTAACGCACTCGGCTCTCACTCACTGTAACGCACTCGGCTCTCAAACACTGTAACGCACTCGGATCTCACTCACTGTAACGCACTCGGATCTCACTCACTGTAACGCTCTCAGCTCCTCACTCACTGTAACGCACTCGGATCTCACTCACTGTAACGCACTCGGCTCTCAAACACTGTAACGCACTCGGATCTCACTCACTGTAATGCACTCTGCTCTCACTCACTGTGACACACTCGGATCTCACTCACTGTAACGCCCTCGGCTCTCACTCACTGTAACGCACTCGGATCTCACTCTCTGTAACGCACTCAGCTCCTCACTCACTGTAACGCACTCGGATCTCACTCACTGTAACGCACTCAGCTCCTCACTCACTGTAACGCACTCGGCTCTCACTCACTGTAACGCACTCGGATCTCACTCACTGTAACGCACTCGGCTCTCACTCACTGTAACGCACTCGGATCTCACTCTCTGTAACGCACTCAGCTCCTCACTCACTGTAACGCACTCGGCTCTCACTCACTGTAACGCACTCGGATCTCACTCACTGTAACGCACTCAGCTCCTCACTCACTGTAACGCACTCGGATCTCACTCACTGTAACGCACTCTGCTCTCACTCACTGTAACGCACTCGGCTCTCACTCACTGTAACGCACTCTGCTCTCACTCACTGTAACGCACTCGGCTCTCACTCACTGTAACGCACTCGGATCTCACTCACTGTAACGCACTCGGATCTCACTCACTGTAACGCACTCGGCTCTCAAACACTGTAACGCACTCGGATCTCACTCACTGTAACGCACTCGGATCTCACTCACTGTAACGCACTCGGATCTCACTCACTGTAACGCACTCGGCTCTCAAACACTGTAACGCCCTCGGATCTCACTCTCTGTAACGCACTCAGCTCCTCACTCACTGTAACGCACTCGGCTCTCACTCACTGTAACGCACTCGGATCTCACTCACTGTAACGCTCTCAGCTCCTCACTCACTGTAACGCACTCGGCTCTCACTCACTGTAACGCACTCGGATCTCACTCACTGTAACGCTCTCAGCTCCTCACTCACTGTAACGCACTCGGATCTCAAACACTGTAACGCACTCGGATCTCACTCACTGTAACGCACTCGGCTCTCAAACACTGTAACGCACTCGGATCTCACTCTCTGTAACGCACTCAGCTCCTCACTCACTGTAACGCACTCGGATCTCACTCACTGTAACGCACTCGGCTCTCAAACACTGTAACGCACTCGGATCTCACTCACTGTAATGCACTCTGCTCTCACTCACTGTGACACACTCGGCTCTCACTCACTGTAACGCACTCGGATCTCACTCTCTGTAACGCACTCAGCTCCTCACTCACTGTAACGCACTCGGCTCTCACTCACTGTAACGCACTCGGATCTCACTCACTGTAACGCACTCAGCTCCTCACTCACTGTAACGCACTCGGCTCTCACTCACTGTAACGCACTCGGCTCTCAATCACTGTAACGCACTCTGATCTCACTCACTGTAACGCCCTCGGCTCTCACTCACTGTAACGCACTCGGATCTCACTCACTGTAACGCACTCGGCTCTCACTCACTGTAACGCACTCGGATCTCACTCACTGTAACGCACTCAGCTCCTCACTCACTGTAACGCACTCGGCTCTCACTCACTGTAACGCACTCGGATCTCACTCACTGTAACGCACTCGGCTCTCACTCACTGTAACGCACTCGGCTCTCACTCACTGTAACGCACTCGGATCTCACTCACTGTAACGCACTCGGATCTCACTCACTGTAACGCACTCGGATCTCACTCACTGTAACGCACTCGGCTCTCACTCACTGTAACGCACTCGGCTCTCAAACACTGTAACGCACTCGGATCTCACTCACTGTAACGCACTCGGATCTCACTCACTGTAACGCACTCGGCTCTCAAACACTGTAACGCACTCGGCTCTCAAACACTGTAACGCCCTCGGATCTCACTCACTGTAACGCACTCGGATCTCACTCTCTGTAACGCACTCAGCTCCTCACTCACTGTAACGCACTCGGCTCTCACTCACTGTAACGCACTCGGATCTCACTCACTGTAACGCACTCGGCTCTCACTCACTGTAACGCACTCGGATCTCACTCTCTGTAACGCACTCAGCTCCTCACTCACTGTAACGCACTCGGCTCTCACTCACTGTAACGCACTCGGATCTCACTCACTGTAACGCACTCGGCTCTCACTCACTGTAACGCACTCGGATCTCACTCACTGTAACGCACTCAGCTCCTCACTCACTGTAACGCACTCGGCTCTCACTCACTGTAACGCACTCGGATCTCACTCACTGTAACGCACTCGGCTCTCACTCACTGTAACGCACTCGGATCTCACTCTCTGTAACGCACTCAGCTCCTCACTCACTGTAACGCACTCGGCTCTCACTCACTGTAACGCACTCGGATCTCACTCACTGTAACGCACTCGGATCTCACTCACTGTAACGCACTCGGCTGTCACTCACTGTAACGCACTCGGCTCTCACTCACTGTAACGCACTCGGATCTCACTCACTGTAACGCACTCGGCTGTCACTCACTGTAACGCACTCGGCTCTCACTCACTGTAACGCACTCGGATCTCACTCACTGTAACGCACTCTGCTCTCACTCACTGTAACGCACTCGGCTCTCACTCACTGTAACGCACTCTGCTCTCACTCACTGTAACGCACTCGGCTCTCACTCACTGTAACGCACTCGGATCTCACTCACTGTAACGCACTCGGATCTCACTCACTGTAACGCACTCGGCTCTCACTCACTGTAACGCACTCGGCTCTCAAACACTGTAACGCACTCGGATCTCACTCACTGTAACGCACTCGGATCTCACTCACTGTAACGCACTCGGATCTCACTCACTGTAACGCACTCGGCTCTCAAACACTGTAACGCACTCGGCTCTCAAACACTGTAACGCCCTCGGATCTCACTCACTGTAACGCTCTCAGCTCCTCACTCACTGTAACGCACTCGGATCTCAAACACTGTAACGCACTCGGATCTCACTCACTGTAACGCACTCGGATCTCACTCACTGTAACGCACTCGGATCTCACTCACTGTAACGCACTCGGATCTCACTCACTGTAACGCACTCGGATCTCACTCACTGTAACGCACTCGGATCTCACTCACTGTAACGCACTCGGATCTCACTCACTGTAACGCACTCGGCTCTCAAACACTGTAACGCACTCGGCTCTCAAACACTGTAACGCCCTCGGATCTCACTCACTGTAACGCTCTCAGCTCCTCACTCACTGTAACGCACTCGGATCTCAAACACTGTAACGCACTCGGATCTCACTCACTGTAACGCACTCGGCTCTCAAACACTGTAACGCACTCGGATCTCACTCACTGTAACGCACTCGGATCTCACTCACTGTAACGCACTCGGATCTCACTCACTGTAACGCACTCGGATCTCACTCACTGTAACGCACTCGGATCTCACTCACTGTAACGCACTCGGATCTCACTCACTGTAACGCACTCGGCTCTCAAACACTGTAACGCACTCGGCTCTCAAACACTGTAACGCCCTCGGATCTCACTCACTGTAACGCTCTCAGCTCCTCACTCACTGTAACGCACTCGGATCTCAAACACTGTAACGCACTCGGATCTCACTCACTGTAACGCACTCGGCTCTCAAACACTGTAACGCACTCGGATCTCACTCTCTGTAACGCACTCAGCTCCTCACTCACTGTAACGCACTCGGATCTCACTCACTGTAACGCACTCGGCTCTCAAACACTGTAACGCACTCGGATCTCACTCACTGTAATGCACTCTGCTCTCACTCACTGTGACACACTCGGATCTCACTCACTGTAACGCCCTCGGCTCTCACTCACTGTAACGCACTCGGATCTCACTCACTGTAACGCACTCAGCTCCTCACTCACTGTAACGCACTCGGCTCTCACTCACTGTAACGCACTCGGATCTCACTCACTGTAACGCACTCGGCTCTCACTCACTGTAACGCACTCGGCTCTCACTCACTGTAACGCACTCGGATCTCACTCACTGTAACGCACTCGGATCTCACTCACTGTAACGCACTCGGATCTCACTCACTGTAACGCACTCGGCTCTCACTCACTGTAACGCACTCGGCTCTCAAACACTGTAACGCACTCGGATCTCACTCACTGTAACGCACTCGGATCTCACTCACTGTAACGCACTCGGCTCTCAAACACTGTAACGCACTCGGCTCTCAAACACTGTAACGCCCTCGGATCTCACTCACTGTAACGCTCTCAGCTCCTCACTCACTGTAACGCACTCGGATCTCAAACACTGTAACGCACTCGGATCTCACTCACTGTAACGCACTCGGCTCTCAAACACTGTAACGCACTCGGATCTCACTCACTGTAATGCACTCTGCTCTCACTCACTGTGACACACTCGGCTCTCACTCACTGTAACGCCCTCGGCTCTCACTCACTGTAACGCACTCGGATCTCACTCTCTGTAACGCACTCAGCTCCTCACTCACTGTAACGCACTCGGCTCTCACTCACTGTAACGCACTCGGATCTCACTCACTGTAACGCACTCGGCTCTCACTCACTGTAACGCACTCGGATCTCACTCTCTGTAACGCACTCAGCTCCTCACTCACTGTAACGCACTCGGCTCTCACTCACTGTAACGCACTCAGCTCCTCACTCACTGTAACGCACTCGGCTCTCACTCACTGTAACGCACTCGGATCTCACTCACTGTAACGCACTCGGCTCTCACTCACTGTAACGCACTCGGATCTCACTCTCTGTAACGCACTCAGCTCCTCACTCACTGTAACGCACTCGGCTCTCACTCACTGTAACGCACTCGGATCTCACTCACTGTAACGCACTCAGCTCCTCACTCACTGTAACGCACTCGGATCTCACTCACTGTAACGCACTCAGCTCCTCACTCACTGTAACGCACTCGGCTCTCACTCACTGTAACGCCCTCGGCTCTCACTCACTGTAACGCCCTCGGCTCTCGCTCACTGTAACGCACTCGGATCTCACTCACTGTAACGCACTCGGATCTCACTCACTGTAACGCACTCAGCTCCTCACTCACTGTAACGCACTCAGCTCCTCACTCACTGTAACGCACTCAGCTCCTCACTCACTGTAACGCACTCGGCTCTCACTCACTGTAACGCCCTCGGCTCTCACTCACTGTAACGCCCTCGGCTCTCGCTCACTGTAACGCCCTCGGCTCTCACTCACTGTAACGCACTCGGCTCTCACTCACTGTAACGCCCTCGGCTCTCACTCACTGTAACGCACTCGGCTCTCACTCACTGTAACGCCCTCGGCTCTCACTCACTGTAACGCCCTCGGCTCTCACTCACTGTAACGCACTCGGATCTCACTCACTGTAACGCACTCAGCTCCTCACTCACTGTAACGCACTCGGATCTCACTCTCTGTAACGCACTCAGCTCCTCACTCACTGTAACACACTCAGCTCCTCACTCACTGTAACGCACTCGGATCTCACTCACTGTAACGCACTCGGCTCTCACTCACTGTAACGCCTTCGGCTCTCACTCACTGTAACGCACTCGGCTCTCACTCACTGTAACGCCCTCGGCTCTCACTCACTGTAACGCACTCGGCTCTCACTCACTGTAACGCACTCGGCTCTCACTCACTGTAACGCCCTCGGCTCTCACTCACTGTAACGCACTCGGCTCTCACTCACTGTAACGCCCTCGGCTCTCACTCACTGTAACGCACTCGGCTCTCACTCACTGTAACGCCCTCGGCTCTCACTCACTGTAACGCACTCGGCTCTCACTCACTGTAACGCCCTCGGCTCTCACTCACTGTAACGCACTCGGATCTCACTCACTGTAACGCACTCAGCTCCTCACTCACTGTAACGCACTCGGCTCTCACTCACTGTAACGCCCTCGGCTCTCACTCACTGTAACGCACTCGGCTCTCACTCACTGTAACGCACTCGGCTCTCACTCACTGTAACGCCCTCGGCTCTCGCTCACTGTAACGCACTCGGATCTCACTCACT
This sequence comes from Neolamprologus multifasciatus, assembly GCF_963576455.1. Taxonomy (NCBI): domain Eukaryota; kingdom Metazoa; phylum Chordata; class Actinopteri; order Cichliformes; family Cichlidae; genus Neolamprologus; species Neolamprologus multifasciatus. The sequence goes on along the minus strand of NC_140451.1, from coordinate 861,005 downwards.
GTAACGCACTCGGCTCTCACTCACTGTAACGCCCTCGGCTCTCACTCACTGTAACGCACTCGGCTCTCACTCACTGTAACGCCCTCGGCTCTCACTCACTGTAACGCACTCGGCTCTCACTCACTGTAACGCACTCGGCTCTCACTCACTGTAACGCCCTCGGCTCTCACTCACTGTAACGCACTCGGCTCTCACTCACTGTAACGCCCTCGGCTCTCACTCACTGTAACGCACTCGGCTCTCACTCACTGTAACGCCCTCGGCTCTCACTCACTGTAACGCACTCGGCTCTCACTCACTGTAACGCCCTCGGCTCTCACTCACTGTAACGCACTCGGATCTCACTCACTGTAACGCACTCAGCTCCTCACTCACTGTAACGCACTCGGCTCTCACTCACTGTAACGCCCTCGGCTCTCACTCACTGTAACGCACTCGGCTCTCACTCACTGTAACGCCCTCGGCTCTCACTCACTGTAACGCCCTCGGCTCTCGCTCACTGTAACGCTCTCGGCTCTCACTCACTGTAACGCACTCGGATCTCACTCACTGTAACGCACTCGGATCTCACTCACTGTAACGCACTCAGCTCCTCACTCACTGTAACGCACTCAGCTCCTCACTCACTGTAACGCACTCGGATCTCACTCACTGTAACGCACTCAGCTCCTCACTCACTGTAACGCACTCGGCTCTCACTCACTGTAACGCCCTCGGCTCTCACTCACTGTAACGCACTCGGATCTCACTCTCTGTAACGCACTCAGCTCCTCACTCACTGTAACACACTCAGCTCCTCACTCACTGTAACGCACTCGGATCTCACTCACTGTAACGCACTCGGCTCTCACTCACTGTAACGCACTCGGCTCTCACTCACTGTAACGCCCTCGGCTCTCGCTCACTGTAACGCACTCGGATCTCACTCACTGTAACGCACTCGGCTCTCACTCACTGTAACGCCCTCGGCTCTCACTCACTGTAACGCACTCGGCTCTCACTCACTGTAACGCCCTCGGCTCTCACTCACTGTAACGCACTCGGATCTCACTCACTGTAACGCACTCAGCTCCTCACTCACTGTAACGCACTCGGCTCTCACTCACTGTAACGCCCTCGGCTCTCACTCACTGTAACGCACTCGGCTCTCACTCACTGTAACGCCCTCGGCTCTCACTCACTGTAACGCACTCGGAGCTCACTTTCTGTAACGCACTCGGCTCTCACTCACTGTAACGCCCTCGGCTCTCACTCACTGTAACGCACTCAGCTCCTCACTCACTGTAACGCACTCAGCTCCTCACTGTGTGTTTTACAGTGTGGTTTGCTAAGCAGACAACAAAAAACACCTTACCCGTGTCGTCGAGGCAACCAGAGGGAGGGAGCAAACTCCAACAATGGCACACTGTGTATGCTGACTGCCTTAAACAGAAAGCCAGCTTCATAAGCAGAGAGTTGACATACCTGGTCATCACCTGTTTACACTTTTACCTTGGGGGAATAGATACTGGACATTTAAAACCAGGAAAGAGTGAAGAGCAGCTTCCTCCTCATGGCTGTGGCCTTTATTAGCAAACTGTTGGGACTGATTTAGTGCACGGGCACATGCACAACTTTGCAATCTTTGCAGTCATGTAAAAAAACAGAATGTCTGCACTTGCTCTCATAACAACAGCACAACGTTTGCAAATATTCCTGTTGTTTGTACATAGCTCTTTTTATTCTTAGATCTTTATATTAGTTTTTTGTCTTTTTAAAGTGAAGTTTATTCCTTTTTACTGGTTAATAGTCACCAAACAAAATGTCTTTGTATCTTTCTACAATGACAAATATATGATCTTAAATGTTGAATGTGCCTGTTCAGCTATGTTATTATGATGTCAGAGAGGAGCCTCCACGTTGTGGAGAGGCCAGTTTTAGTGCTGGGTGTCATCACTGATTTTTACAACTGATTCAGTTCGGAGTAACAAGATTTCAATTTGATTGAATTCAATTCAGTTTTGACTCAGACAGGCAGAAATATTACATTTATCTTGGTTATGTACTGCTGAAAGAAGCTTGTAAATTATAAATATTTAATTCCAATTTTTTGGACTGTTTCTCTGCAATTACAAACTCGGTGTAAACTATCTTGGTTTAAAACAAAGCCGACACTGTGAGACTTCATCGGAGGTGTGAGCATCACAGCAGATGCCTTTGTGTCAAAGTAACTGTGGATGAAACAGAAAAACATGAGGAAGATTTTCCTGGCCTGGCTTTTTATAGCAGGTAAAAAGCCATGAATCAACATGTGAACATCACCTGATGCTGCTGAAGTGAAGCAGAGCAAAGTTACAGAGGTTTGATTTGAGACACTGATAAGCAATCATTTGTAAAAGTCTTTGCTGTTAAACAGCAGAAATCAGACTTTCTTGTCAAATTCATTGAAATAAAAAAACAGCGCCTGGTGAATAACAAGCGAATAATGCAGAAAATAGAGATTTTTTGATGGGAAACTGGAAGTACACTGAGAGACAGCTGTGTGCAAAGATCAACCCGTCATTCCGTATTATCATTCCTTATCCATGCATGCTTAGTTCCAGTAGCCCACTTGTCGTTAGTATGTCTTGACCTGTGGTTTAAAGTAATATAATGCTGCAGCTACACCAGCTCACTCTTGTTTCTTTCTATAATGTTATTCAGCTTTTCATCCAGTGAACAGTGGTCCTTAATGGTCCAAATTATGCTGAGTTTTATTTTATGATATAAAAATGCCTCAGTCTTGCACATTATTATCAACATATACTGCACCAGTGTTGGGGAGTAACAGAATACATGTACCGCCGTTACGTATTTAAAGTACAAAATATGAGTAACTGTATTCCGTTACAGTTACCGTTTAAAAAGGTGGTATTTAGAATACAGTTACTTTGTTGAAATAAATGGATTACACGGCGGTACTTCCCTGTTTCATATTGTGGCGGGTCAGGACTGTTTGGGTTTTGTTTGACAGCTACGTTCTGTTGTTCCAGGCAGCGTTACGGTTGCCATGGTTACAGGGTGCCGCTTTCTCTCTGCGTGTTTCCTGGGTGAGAGAGGCCTTTTTGTTGTTGTTGTGCTAAGCTAACAGGCAGAATGCTACCGGTATAGCTCTAAAGAATGTAGCATCATGGGCAGTGTAGTCCGTGCTGCAGGGAGAATGGACTGCCATACACGTTATGTGTCTGTGAGCGAGGGAGGGAGAAAAAGGAAAAGTACGAGCTGTCATCGAGCAGAAACGGGAGCTGGAAGCATGTAAATATAATAATAACCACTGCAGCCAAGAAGAGAGCCTGACGAGCCCAGCTGTAAGTAAGCTATTAAGACTCGACTGTACACCGTGTTCGTGTTTTCCTCTGAAACAATAAGTTCTGTTGGAGCAGCCTTTCAACGCCTCTCTCTGTCTCTGCTAGCAAAGTTGACCCAGACAACAAAGTAAAGCTAGTTTTCAGCTACGAGCCGACACAGAACCCACCGTATTAGCCAGAGGTCCCTTTACTACGGTTCGGAGCCGCGGACCTTCAGTAACAGTAATAAATCACAGCAATAGTACATTCATGTAGTTGTAAACAGCATGATAATATATTAAGTAATCCAAAGTATTCAGAATACGTTACTCTCATTGAGTAACGGAATACGTTACAGAATACATTTTGGGGCATGTATTCTGTAATCTGTAATGGAATACATGTTAAAAGTAACCTTCCCAACACTCTACTGCACAATAACTGTATTGTTGAATACTTATTAAGAAGTATTCTGTCAAGAAAAAAGATATTTGCAGAATTAGTGGAAATCAGGCTTTATTCTGTTCTCTTCTACTGTTTAACAGTGTTCTCGAGTAGCTGACAGCTTTAATGCTTTTCTGTACAGTCTTGTTCTGTGACAGGTTTCTCTCTGGGCCGTGAAGGCTGAAGACTTACTGATGACGTACTGTCTCTCTTAGTATAAAAGCATGTATTGGAGTATTACTTCTTTCAAGTTTCTTTTAGTTAAAACCAAACTGCTTCCATGTCTCATGCTTTGAATGCTCCTCAATGCATCGATCCTCATTCCCAGTGACTCTTTGACCATAAACTCTGGCCAGAGTAAAGGAGTAAAGGGAACGTGGCCATGCTATGATCTTGTGTCATGTGATGCTGTGTGAGGCAAGGCAGGTTAGGACAACAGACTATCACAAAACAGGAAAAATAAAAACACACTCCATGCTCAGACTGACTAAAGACAGAGAGTGAGAGAAACGTGGAGACAGAGACTTGACATAACCAGACATGACGACACACAGTCAGGAGAAACTAAGACAAACTGGAAACAAAGAGACAAACTGGAAACAAAGAGACAAACTGGACATGAAGAGAACAAACATGAAAGCTAACAATAGCCAAACTAGAACACAAGTAACCAAAACTCAGAAGCCCTTAGTTAAACATAACTACTTCATAACTCTAGTCCAAATAAACTCAGACACCTGACAACCTCCAGCACAAACGGTTTAGCAGGATCAGGGTGGAGCAGGATGGGTTTGGGGGCTTTAGGCTAGTAAGCAGGTTTGGTGAGGGATGTTAACGGGGTGACAATGGAGCTAAAGTTTGGCTCGCCGCTTGGATCTTTTCCAGATCCGTGACTAAACTGTTGGAAGAGATAGCAAAGCCATGGAAGGTGGTGGACCGCTGAAGAAAGGCGCAGTTCTCCAGTTTACAGAATAGTTGGTATTACAGCAGTCTGTTTAGCACCGTCATAAGAGGAAGATGTCGTTCAAATAGGGGAACACCCACCAGCCTGGCATGTCATGAAGGATGTCGTTGGTCAGGTGTTGGAAGACCGCAGGGCTGTTGCACAGGCCAAGTGGCTTCACCAGGTACCCCCAGTGCCTGTTAGCGGTAATGAAGGCTGTCCTCCACTCGTCCGCTTCTCTGATACCAAACTGTAGGCGCTGCACGGGTCCAGTTTAGTAAAGTTACTGGCCTGGGAGAGGAAGTCGAGAGCAGAGGGAGGGGATGGCGATTCTTGATGGTTAACTTATTCAAACCCCGACAATCAGTACAGTATTTTTTTTGTCTTGTTTGGTTCTTTAGGCGTCCGATTGGTGTCTGAAAGCCAACAAAGATACCCGACGGATTTACTTTGCCAAGTGGATCATCATGGCCGTGCCGTTTTGGTCCATTTGATCAACCTTTGTTGTTATTTATTTGATTTGATTTCCAGTTGTTTCAGATGGGACAGACATGGCTGGAGAAAGGGAGAAAAAAGTTGAAGGAAAGAAAAACAGAGGGGAAGAGGGCGAGTGAGAAAGGACACTTAAAAAGAGAAAATCTCCTGGATCACCTGTTGAGAGGAAAAAAAGAGAAAACAAGCAAAAAAGAGACCAACATAACAAACACAGCAACACTGCATTAATCTAGCTAACAGTAAATAACAGTAAATACTAAATATTGAATGTTGGTGTGCAGCACACAGGACTGACAGCACACAATGTGCTTTGAGGTAGCAGCTAAGAAAGGTGCCAGCAGCCAGCTGTGCCATCCTTCTTCTTAACAAAGAAGAACTCAGCGGCGGCTGGGAAGGTGGAGGGTCAAATAAAGCCCTGCTGGAGAGCCTCTGTAATGTACTCCTCCATAGCCTTATTTTCCCTAGGGGATAGGGAGAGCAGGTGACCACGAGGGGATACCGCTCCACGGGGGAGCTCGATGGCCATGTCGTAGGACATGTTGGTTGGACCAATGAACATGATACTGGTCTGGTATCAGATTGGGTAGGGATCTGAAGTGTGTGTGAAGTGACAGGAATGAAACGGTCGACCGGGGTTAACAGAATGTAGAGAAGCTAGATTTTGGTCAGTGGAGCCTCGAGAGAGGACTTTATGTTTCAGGTGAAACGCTTCCTTAAGCAGGAAGAGGCGGTGCAGCTGTAGCTCTCTGGAAGCAGAAGTGTTTAAAGACCCTTCAAGGTCGTCACATAACTCGTCGGTATGTCTTTAGAGTGAGATCTACTGTCTCATTCAGTCTCAGGAGCCTCACATCCAGTCGTCTCATCTCGGACGTAATCGGCCGATCCCTGCATTAAAACTGATCAGAGTGATGTTGAATTTCTGTAACAAACGTTTGACAAGTTTGCCTGCTGCATGCCTTTTCTAGTGTTTTTGAGTTCAGCCCTTTGTAGCCCGATTCTTATCATTTCCATGCTTCACATTCCTAACACATTACACCATCCAGAGCAGTGAAGCAGGATTATTTCCCATTGAGATCTGATGTTTTCATTGTCTTATTTACTTAGCTATAGTGTTTTCTCCTTATTCACCTTGTTTTTATGGAAATGTGTTTCAGTGATAGTGATGCAGGAACTGTGTTGCACATTAGTGCAAAGCTGTGACAAGTTAGTAACATTTTAGTAACATTTTAAGCCATGTTACACGCAGCTTTCTTTTCATCGGCATGCATGGATAAATATGACAAATGTGTATTTGATACTTGCACATATTGGTAGCTTCTCATCTACCAAACCTAAACGTCTTTCCTTTGTGTGGTGGATAATCGTGCTCATACTGTCTCAACTCTCACAATCCAGAAACATGTACTGAACAGACTTGTGACGATGAAAGCTCGTTTACAGAACGCCTGGCATTAAAGGGATGTTTGGATGTACATGATAATATTCATGTCCTGATCGTTTGGGGTGCTCTATGACGAACAAATACTTTAGCTTGTGTTCCTTGAGAACAATAAAGATACAGACTCTGCTCTGCTTGTGCTTTTATTTGACCAAAGAGGGCAGTGGGATTAAAAAGCGTGCAAGAAAAGCAGGAACACTGCGACCTGCATTGTACGTAACTAGTAGTAGTATTACCCTCTTGGTTGTCATTGGTTGGCTTGAACAAAGCATGGTCACAGGCTTTCCTGTGTTGCACCTGAGCAAACTGCAGGAGGAAACTAAGAATATTTTCAAAATGAAACGATTAAAAACACATTTCTAATCTGTGGATCTCAGTCGCCTGTCACTCGTTTGACCCAGTCATCCACTACAACGCGCCCTCTGTGTGGACTCTTCGTACTAATTTACCCGACTTTTGTCTCTTTGTTTAACAGGTTGATGAAGGATTAAATGTCACTTTTTGCATTTGAATTTGAATGTATTTATTTAAAATGGACAGTCCAGTTAAACATAGTTCAAGTGCAAGACATGAGACTGATGTACCGCACACAGGTTTATAGCTACTGCTAATTTTCAACAATTGTCCCTTGTTGGGCTTACAATCTAAATAAACACATATTACAATAAAACATTTTCATAAAACCAAATTACATCATAAATACAATTACAATTGATAGACAATAATTTAAAATAAAATTAAAATCACCAGATAAAATGACTACAACTTTGGTTTCCCTTTAACCAAACTTTAACCTTCAGTGTAAAAGATCTAATATCTGTAATCAGTTTGATATCGGTTGGAGTTCCACAGACGTCAGGCCTTTATAGAAAAAGCTGACTGACTGAATGTAGATCTGCGATATGATATCTTGCAGTTGCCGTTCACCTTACTCCTAGTAACACGATTACTGTCTTGTCTCTGGATGTTTCTATTGAGACACTCTGGGGTCATCCTATTTATACATTTAAAAACTAATTTAAGAAAACACCAATGATTAAAACTCTTAAAACTAAGTAAGTTATATTTCTGTAAAATGTGACAATGATGCCACCGAACCGATTGTTTATCCATTATTTTTAAAGTTTGATTATATAAGGACACCACAGGCTGAAGTGTAGATGGTGCTGCTTGGGTCCAAACTGTCATACAATATGAAAAATGTGAAAATATCACAGAATGCATAAATAACTGAGCTGCTGAAGTGGGTATATAGTGCCGAATTAACTTAAAACAATTCAGATTAGCTTTGACCGTCTTAGAGATCTTCTTTACATGCTTGTCAAATTTAAGATGTGAATCTAAAATTATTCCTAAAAACTTAAAATCTCTGACCTCCTTTATTTCTTCGTTCCTTAGGTTGATTTTAAAATCATCAGATGAATTTTGTTTCCTAATCAAAAAACACATAGAAACAGTTTTTTTTAAAATTCAGTACAAGATGATTTTGTTCCAGCCATTGTTGGACACCATTTAGATGTACCGTTAAGGTGTCTGCTGCTTCACCAGGTGACTTAGCTGGTACGTGTATAACTGCATCATCAGCATCATTTGCATTTTTGTGTTTGATCATTTGGAAACATCAGGGCAGGACTAATAGTTTAACCTTTACTTTGGAAAATAAAATCTCAGGTTTGAACAGAGTAAATGTAATAAATAACACTTTGTTTTTAAAGCTTCTATTTTGCCTTAAAATTGATAGATCTGTGAATTAAAGTTCAGCGACTTGAACTCTATGAAAAGTTCAATGAACCTTAATTATTTTTAGAGGATTGAGATTGAATGCAGTTTAATTTAATGTGCACTAACAGTCCATCATGTTTTTGTCTAAAATATTTTCAGTCAATAGTTTTCATATAGAAATGTGATTAATGGGGAAGAATGATGACTTGGTTGGACAAACCCAGCAGTGTTATCTGCATGGAAGACACAGTGTTGCTGCAGGATGACTTAAATCATTGTGTGATGGATGAGAGAACGGATGGATGTAAACATGCCTCAGACAGTAAACGAATCATTGAACAGAAGTGAACTCTCTGCTGCACAGAAAGAACTGAAATATTATTTATTATAAGATTACCGTTACTTTGCTTTGCTAATTGTGATGAATTTTCCGACCCTTTGTTGGGAATAAAACTCCAGGTTGTAAAGTGATTTGGGGGAGTGGACTGTGGCTGATGGAGTCTAGCCACAGGTGGTCTGTAATTCTGCACTGTAATTGCCTGGCAAAGTGTATTATGGGTCTTCAGACCACTCATCCACTCTGTAGGGGAGGACAAGAGAAAAGGGTGAATGAGCTGGAAAAATAGGATGGATAACACGACGTCCCGCCGTGAGACGATTCTGCCAGACACTTACAACATGTCTGGGGAGTATTATTATTGTATGCAGTCAAAGAACACTTTCACTGAAGGTTATTAAGCCACACTAATGAAAAAGATGGAAGCAAATGGGCAGACAATCTCCTATTCTACTGAAATGCCATTGTGTTTTGAAGACAGGTGCAACAGACATTTTCTGCACTTTCCACACAGGAAATGTTGTCATTTGGCTGTTTGACACCCACAAAGCAGCACATTTCACTTCTGGGCATTTACAGAGTTCATGGTCAGCAGCCGCTGCAGGAGCACGGCTTTCTTTGGTGTTCTGGGTCATTTATGGAAGCAGCAGGTCTTAGTTTCAGCCTTATTGCCTTCTTCAGTCAGTGTGACCATGGAAATCTTTAGTCAGCTGATAACAATTTATTATGTTTATCGTAGTATTGTGCTTAAAGCTGGAGCTAATTCAAGTCAGTGGCTAAGCTTCTGTTAGCAGCGTCCTCTGAATGACGGTGTCGTCTGGATGGAGATCAGGACACCCCTGCTAATAGTGGCTGTCAGTTGATTATTTAACCAACAGGAAGTTTATTTTCAGGTTCAATTAAGTACTAATTACTAAGTTAATGTAAGTCTGTCATTTTTAAATAAAATAATATCTAAAAGTTGTCCCCTAACATCGCAGGGTTGAGTCAGCCAGGACTGAAGCAGGAAGCAGGCTGTGTGTTGTTTGTGTAGATCAATGAATGGTCGTCTCCAGCAATGTAACGTTTAAAAAAGAGTGCGTACGGCCTTAGAGGCTCGTTTGTGGGAATGTGAACGGTCAGAAGATACAAGCAGATACATTAAATGTTTTGGTTTGGGATAAAAAAGAGAGAAAATGAACCCTTATCATAAAAATGTTCATTTAAACCAGCTCTATATCACATAGACAGTGTTGGGAAGGTTACTTTTAAAATGTATTCCATTACAGATTACAGATTACATGTCCCAAAATGTATTCTGTAACGTATTCTGTTACATTACTCAATGAGAGTAACGTATTCTGAATACTTTGGATTACTTAATATATTATCATGCTGTTTACAACTACATGAATGTACTATTGCTGTGATTTATTACTGTTACTGAAGGTCCGCGGCTCCGAACCGTAGTAAAGGGACCTCTGGCTAATACGGTGGGTTCTGTGTCGGCTCGTAGCTGAAAACTAGCTTTACTTTGTTGTCTGGGTCAACTTTGCTAGCAGAGACAGAGAGAGGCGTTGAAAGGCTGCTCCAACAGAACTTATTGTTTCAGAGGAAAACACGAACACGGTGTACAGTCGAGTCTTAATAGCTTACTTACAGCTGGGCTCGTCAGGCTCTCTTCTTGCCTGCAGTGGTTATTATTATATTTACATACCTGGAACAGTCTGCCTATCACCGTCATATTAAATAATTTTTTGAATAATACTTTCAAAAAATCTTTCTTCACATCATTATGCTGCAAGTAGAGGAGACCTGGGCTGCGAGACTGAGACACTGAACGGCACCTTTTAAACAGTAACTTTTAAAGTAACAGAGTACAGTTACTCATATTGTATTTTACATACGTAACACATGTATGCTGTTACTCCCCAACACTGCTTATAGATGTATAAATGATGAGCTGCAGGTCTGGAGTCCTTGTTCACTGCACAGTAGCAAAAGCTTACAGCTGCATGGCTGCACAGCATAACAAGAAGGTGCATAAAACGAAAAATAAAAGGAATACATTTGCTACTGATGTTCAAATCGTGTTAAAGACATGCTTTAAAAATGACACGACAGTGTGTAACTGCATAATAAACCCTTCACTGTCTTCATGTACAGATGCAATGGCTGATCCCTCTCCAGCAAAGAGCATGGGCGACCCTGGAATTACACCTCTCTCTCCGTCACACACTCAGGTGACTGTCATGTGTTCATGTTTGTCATTATTGTTCCTACAGTGACACGTTTCTTCTCATTCTGGTAATCTGATTACCTTTGTATCATGTTTGAGTACAACACCTGGCATTGGAGGGTCACAGTCTGCTCTGCACTCACATGTGTCACATAACAGCAGGACTGAGTAAATGCAGAAATCAACCTGCAGCCTCCATCATCATTGTGCCGTTCAAAGTGAACACTGAACATCCTGCAGATATTCACTTCACCACTTTGATGTTGTTATTTCTATCTGCATATACTGATTGGATGTTCTGAACTCATCATATGTGCTAACACCACCAAACTGTCTGCTCCTCTTTGTGCACAGCAGAACGATACAGACCAGGTGCCGTCAGGGCCGTCCTTTGTGGTCGTAGTTGCCATCGACTTCGGCACCACATCCAGCGGTTATGCTTATGCCTTTGCTAAGGAACCAGAGTGCATTCACACCATGAGGTAGGCTGACGCTGCAGTGGGAACTGAGGTGGACCGTGATGGTGGGCTGGTGGTGCCCTGAACTTGATCAGTTCGGCTGTGAACAAAACTTAAAAACAGTCTTTTATCACCAAGGCTGAAGATGTTCTGGCAGGCAAACTAAATGTAGCTAATTGGACATGTGACACAGAAACGTGTCAGCAAAACAGACAAAAGGAGGAAGAATATAAACGTGAAGTTACTTTTTAATGTTTAATCGACTGCGCAAATAATTTAAAAGATTAATTTCATGATGAACATCCAGCATAAAGGTGAAAACATTGCTTTTGTTTGCCTGCTGGAGTTTAATCTGTGAGACCTCTGACAGGCACAGAGGTAGCTGGAGCAGGGCACTGGCTCAGCCCAGGCAGCGCTGACGCCGTGCTGTCCCCGGGGGCTGCCTGGCCTCTGGGGAGGCCCTGCAGTGAATAACTGTACCTAAAGCAGCTAAGTTGGGAGAAACACCCTGGGTGGGAGTGAGATTTTCTCCTGCATAGAGATCATGGATGGCTGAGAGGCGCCAGGACTGGAGATTGAGCTACAGGTAGCAGGGACACTGAAGACTGAGCTGGAGGCTGCTGGGCAGCTAACTGAAAAACACGGCCCCGGAGTAAATAGTCCCAAAGTCAGAAAACCATGATTAACGTCTCTTTCACCACAGCCGGCTTCAGAAGTCTCGGGGCCTAGCTGAGGCGAAGGGCGTCGGCGGCATGATCGCCGCTTCCCTTTTGAAGGCTGGACCGACGGGCCAGGCGGAACGTCCTCCAGCGGGCTGGTCGGTTTGTACTGTCACGGCTCGCGGGATGAGCCGTGTGGACCCAAGATGCTGGCAGCTGAGATGCAGGGGGATTTTATTGAAGGTGGAGATACAAACAGAAACAGCAACGTGGAGGAAACTAAAAAACTAACAAAACAAACCTGAAACGTTAACTGGAGACCCGAGGAGAAAAACATAGGAACATGCAGGGAGATACAGGGAGACGGAGGGAGATAACGAACCGGCAGCAGGCTGGAGAACACACAGGGCTTAAACACACACAGCAGTAATCAGGGGAGACAGGAGGGCAACACAGCTGGGAGACGTCAGAGCTGACGGGGAAACAGAAACCGAACACACTCACATGAGACAGAGACCTTCAGAATAAAACAGGAAACTCACAGACACAGAGTTATCTGTTAAGTTCAGTGTCTTGTCTGGACAAGACACTGAACTTAACAGATTCACAAGCAGATGGACAGACAGAGGGAACACAGAGACGTGTGAGCACAGAATAACTCTGGGAAACCAAATAACAAAACCTAAAAACAAGGACTCAGCAGAACTACAAAACTAGGGAGAAACACTAGGACAGAAACCAAAACACAAACACTCATAATTCAGTGTTTGTGCACAAAACCCAAAAACACTGGGTCACCGACCCAGGACCGTGACAACAATGGTGCCGATTAGTTGGCTAGTAACACACATTCCTAATATATAGATGTATATGTGTATATTTATGTCTGACCTTAAACAGGAAGTCTCCCAGGATTTCCATGTTGTGCCCAAACCAGCTGAACTGGCTCCTTGTCATGTGGAGCAGCAGCAGCTCTACTCTGAACGCCTCACTCTGTCTCTGAGGGAGAATCCAGCCTTCAGAGAAGGTTTCCTTCTGCTGCTGGTGTCCATGATCTCTGTCTCTCACTATACGAAGCTCGGATGCTTGTGCTCTGTAATTGACAGCTAACTATCTGTGCCCTCCTCAACAAGAGAGACTGGGAAGACTGGGAACATTGTACAGGGATCGTAGCAAGGTGCCGGCCATCCCATACTCCCAAAGCACCCCCCCCAGGATACTCTGGGGGATGTTGTCGAATGCCTTCTCCATATTAACAAAACACATGTAGACAAGTTGGGGAATCCCCCTCAAATATCATTTAGAACCCAAAGTTCCAGAAACTGCTGTTCCTCTTGTATCCAAGGTCAAACAAACTCCTCGGCATAGACTGTTCTCAGAGAGGCTTAGCGTCCGGTCCCCTGTAGTTGGAGCACAGACTCCGGGCCCTTATTCAAAGATAGGAACTATCACCCCAGCCTGTCAGTCCAGAGACACCGCTCCAGATCTCCTTATGATACCATCACTGTACGTTTAGGTCTGTCTGACTCGCCCCCACTACCTGATCCAACACCAGCAGGTGTCTTGAATTCAATTCAATTCAATTCAATTTTATTTATATAGCGCCAAATCACAACAAATGTCGCCTCAAGGCGCTTCATAGATACAGAGAAAAGCCCAACAATCATATGACCCCCTATGAGCAAGCACTTTGGCGACAGTGGGAAGGAAAAACTCCCTTTTAACAGGAAGAAACCTCCGGCAGAACCAGGCTCAGGGAGGGGCGGGGCCATCTGCTGTGATTGGTTGGGGTGAGAGAAGGAAGACAGGATAAAGACATGCTGTGGAAGAGAGACAGAGATTAATAACAGATATGATTCAATGCAGAGAGGTCTGTTAACACATAGTGAGTGAGAAAGGTGACTGGAAAGGAAAAACTCAATGCATCATGGGAATCCCCCGGCAGCCTACATCTATTGCAGCATAACTAAGGGAGGATTCAGGGTCACCTGGTCCAGCCCTAACTATATGCTTTAGCAAAAAGGAAAGTTTGAAGCCTAATCTTGAAAGTAGAGATAGTGTCTGTCTCCTGAATCCAAACTGGAAGCTGGTTCCACAGAAGAGGGGCCTGAAAACTGAAGGCTCTGCCTCCCATTCTACTTTTAAATACTCTAGGAACAACAAGTAGGCCTGCAGAGCGAGAGCGAAGTGCTCTAATAGGGTGATATGGTACTACAAGGTCATTAAGATAAGATGGGGCCTGATTATTTAAGACCTTGTATGTGAGGAGCAGGATTTTGAATTCTGGATTTAACAGGAAGCCAAAACAGGAGAAATCTGCTCTCTCTTTCTAGTCCCTGTCAGGACTCTTGCTGCAGCATTTTGGATTAGCTGAAGGCTTTTCAGTGAGTTTTTTGGACATCCTGATAATAATGAATTGCAGTAGTCCAGCCTGGAAGTAATAAATGCATGAACTAGTTTTTCAGCGTCACTCTGAGACAGGATATTTCTAATTTTAGAGATGTTGCGCAAATGGAAGAACGCAGTCTTACATATTTGTTTAATACGTGCGTTGAAGGACATATCCTGGTCAAAAATGACTCCAAGGTTCCTCACAGTGTTACTGGAGGCCAAGGTAATGTCATCCAGAGTAAGAATCTGGTTAGATACCATATTTCTAAGCTTTTCAGCGCCGAGTACAATGACCTCAGTTTTATCTGAATTAAGAAGCAGAAAGTTAGTGGCCATCCAAGTCTTTATGTCTTTAAGACATTCCTGCAGTTTAACTAATTGGTGTGTGTTATCTGGCTTCATGGACAGATAGAGCTGGGTGTCATCTGCATAGCAGTGTAAATGTATGCTATGTCTTCTAATGATGCTGCCTAGGGGAAGCATGTATAATGTAAACAGAATTGGTCCTAGCACCGAACCCTGTGGAACTCCATAATTAACCTCAGTGTGTGAAGAGGACTCTCCATTTACATGCACAAATTGGAGTCTATTAGATAGATATGATACAAACCACTGCAGTGCAGTACCTGTAATACCTACAGCATGTTCTAATCGCTCTAATAGGATATTATGGTTGACAGTATCGAACGCTGCACTGAGGTCAAGAAGGACAAGCACAGAGATGAGTCCACTGTCAGAGGCCATAAGAAGATCATTTGTAACCTTCACTAAAGCTGTTTCTGTCCTGTGATGAGCTCTGAAACCTGACTGAAACTCTTCAAATAAACCATTCCTCTGCAGATGATCTGTTAGCTGTTTGACAACTACTCTTTCAAGGATGTTTGATATGAAAGGAAGGTTGGAGATTGGCCTATAATTAGCTAAGACTGCTGGGTCTAGAGATGGCTTGATGCATGCTCAGTTCTGTGCATGTGGGAGAAACGTTTCGTCACTCATCAAAGTCTTTTAGTGATAAGGACGTACACATCCTGGAGAGGGAGGAACACTGGAAGTCGCTTTCAGCTTCCTATGAAAACTTCTTACCCAAGACCAGACCAGATCTCGGGGGAGTCTTGTGCTCAAGGTCAAGGTCAGAGGTTATGTTCTCTGAAAATCCTGTGACTGTGACAGCTTAAGCAGGAAGTCACCTCGGATTTTCAAATAGTTCTGTACGTGCATGTTTCAGCTTAAAGCTTTAGAAGCACAACTTCATATTAGAAAGTTATAAATGTGTCTGGATACAGGATTGTCAGCTTTGAAGCAAAGCTGTGGAAAACTAAGACATAATAAATTAATTTCATTGTGTGTTAATGAAATATTAAAAGTAACAATACGGAGTTTTGTTGTGATGGTGGTGGGGTCGTAACTCCACAACAACACCCTGAAATGTCTCAGTTTAATACAAAGATGTTGAATGTGCCTCAAAATTACCAAAAAAGAAAGAAATAAGAGAGCTATATGTGAAAGAGGATAAACCCCAAAACTTGATAAACAGTTAAAAGTTCAGATAAAACATTCGCAAATTTTTTTAATTCATTTTAAATGTTAAATATCTTCTGCATCTTTTAGCCTGAACGGATTTTTTTTCACAGCTCTTGAACTTTTACGGGCTTCCTGATCGTGTCCTTGTAGCTGTAAACTGTGATTTCTGTTCAATTTCTCTTTTATTTGATTACGTTATTCTTGCTTTAAGTAATTAATATTAAGTATTAAGCTATTAGTATTTGAATGGAGCTGTTTGTTGAATTAAACAGAGAAGCCTTTAATGAGGTAAAGTGGAGGCAGTGATCACTTTTAGGAATCAGATACATATTTTAGCTTGTTTACCACATAATTCAGGATGTGTCACTGGATACGAGGTCGAACAAAACAGTACAGAAGAAATCATCACACGTGACATTACCATCATGAGCGGAGGCTCGAGTGAGTACGGGCAGACGTTTTGTTGGTGTTCTGGCTAAAAAAGATTAAATAGGCTTCTGTGAATCTATTTCTACAGAAAACACCAATAAAATCCATTTTGTGAAAACTAAAAATAAATAAATAAAAAAACGGAGCAGTTTTCAACATGTGTTGGAATAAAACCTCTAAAGTCCTTGACTTAGAGACACAATAATTATTGTATTGTTTTAAACAGTATGCATGTATCACGAGAGCCTTAACAGCTGAACAGCCCTTTGTCTCGACTCGTCGTCACCAGGGATCGCACTTATTTTTCCAAGCTGCTCCAACACTGCCTGTTGTTACAAACAGCAGATTTGCCATTTTAAAAAGTGTGATCTGTACTTGTGCCCAAATTCTGCTGGTCCTCCGGTTGAACCAGTCGCTGCAGACAAATTATATAAAGGAAAATGAAAACACCTGTAAGCGTTTAGCTTGGATATGTCCGAAGGCCAAAGGGGAAAAGGCGGAGCCAAAAGCAGACTGAAGAGATGGTTCACAGGAATGCAATTAATCACAGGTCCAGGGGAGAGACTAGAGTCACTGGCTTCACTAAAACAGGGAAAGAGGTCTAAAATACTAAAGAAAGCGATCGTGGAAACGAGAAGTGTTCACATTCTGATTGTTTTGTGTGATTTTGAGGTGGATGGGCTCAACCTTGGAGGAGAAGTGCATCAAAAGTCCTCTGATGAAAACATGTGACCAAAGACCAACTCCTGAAGGCTTTCCTGGACAAATTTCAACTTGCTGGGGTCACCCACCTCAAAACTGTACCCCAAAGTGTAAAACATCGCATTTCATGTTCCCACTAGGTGGCGCTGTGCCCTCTGTCAAATAAATCAGTTGAAATGTGTTCAGGGGCTGTGGTTTAGACCAGCGGTCCCCAACCCCCGGGCCTCGGACCGGGGGTTGGGGACCGCTGGTTTAGACTAACCAAATATGAAGCCGATAAAATCCCCGTGAGTTGTTGAATGATGCTTAATTCTTCCTGAATAATCAGTCCTTACCCAACATTTTTTAACAAGTTTAGCTGTTGTATTCACCTAAAAGCAGATTTATTGCACATATATTGATAACTGTCGTTTCTTTCCAGGCGTTGGGAGGGCGGGGACCCAGGTGTATCCAATCAGAAGACACCGACCACCATCCTCCTCACTCCAGACAGGAAGTTCCACAGTTTTGGTTATGCGGCTCGTGACTTCTATCACGACCTGGACCCCAGCGAATCCAAACACTGGCTTTACCTTGAGAAATTCAAAATGAAGCTCCACACCACTGCAGTAAGAACACTGACATTATTTTACTTCCTAGTCTTTCTGACCACTCGTACTGCTTCACAGTAAGGACAGCCAGTCATTAGCATTATTCTATACATACTACTTAAAATCACACACTAATATACAAAACAGAGGAATTCAGAGGAATTCATTGTTCAGTATTTTGCCCAACACATGGTATATACACACATTACATCATGAGTGTAGCAGCTTTAGGTCACTCTTCTTCCAGGCGGGATCGGTGAGGAGTTGTTGCCCCTAAGCCTTACCCTCACCTGTGGTCAATAGTTTTGAGTAGTGACGGAATGGATGAGATTGTGGATACAAGTGGTGGAAATTTCTCCAGAGGGTCAATGGCTTCCTTAGAGTCAAACTGCTACTCCTCCACATCAAAAGGAACCAGTGGAGGTGGTTTGGGCATCTCATAAGAATGCCACCTGAGCACCTAGTGGGCGAGATGTCCCAACAGAGGTCCGAAGATGTCCGAATGCAACAGTATAGGCTGGGGAGAGGGAGGTCTGGGCTTCTCTGTGTAGGCAGCTGCCCTTTCAACCAAACCCCACATAGGCATTTTTTTCCCATTGGGAGGAGGAGTCGTTAACCCGAGTGAGGGGTTGTAGCAGGAATGGTCCGAGCTGCAAATCCAGAGCTTCGAAGCGAACGTTGGGCAGGTAAAAGGCAGTGATAGTGGACGAAATCCAAATTCTGAAGCACACTGTGTGTTCACTCACTAATTTATAGCCACAGCATTCACTTACTGTTTCTTTAGGCTTTCACTAGCTTAGCTTAGCTGGTAGCCGAGGAGGAAGCATAGTCCTAAACAGAAGCCCCAGGTACACCACCAACCCGTTCATGTGTCTAACTGTTTTTCCCCACTTGGCGACACACCCGGGGGTCAAACTCTGGTAATTGTTGACTCTGTTCTCAGACATGTGAAGCTAGAGACACCGGCAACCATAGTCAATTGTCTTCCAGGGGCCAGAGCAGGCGACATTGAAGGAAATTTAAAACTGCTGGCTAAGGGTAAACGTAAATTCAATAAAATCATAATTCACGTCGGCAGTAATGACACCCGGTTACGCCAATTGGAGGTCACTAAAATCAATATTTGCAGCAATTTTTCACACCAGTCTATTAATTAATGAAAGACCAAGACAGACTTTTAATTCATTTGAAAGCCTGATGCTTAACATTGTCCACCCCAGCTGTGAAACTCAGAAACCAGTCTTACTTGTTATCATCTATCGTCCACCTGGGCCTTACACAGAGTTTCTGTCTGATTTCTCAGACTTTATATCTAATTTAGTTCTGAGCTCAGATAAAATAATTATTGTGGGTGATTTTAACATCCATGTTGATGCTAAAAATGACAGCCTCAACATGGCATTTAATCTGTTGTTAGACTCAATTGGTTTCTCTCAAAATGTAAAAGAACCCACCCACCACTTTAATCACACTCTAGATCTTGTTTTAACATATGGCATAGAAACTGAACATTTAACAGTGTTTCCTGAAAACCCTCTCCTGTCTGATCATTTCCTGATAACATTTACATTTACAATAATTGATTACGCAGCAGTGGAGAGTGGACTTTATCAAAGTAGATGTCTTTCTGAAAGCGCTGTAACTAAGTTTAAGAATATAATCCAGCCACTGTTATCATCGTCAATGCCCTGTACCAACACAGAGCAGAGCAGCTATCTGAACGCTACCCCAACAGAGGTCGATTATCTTGTTAATAATTTCACCTCCTCACTACGTACGACTCTGGATACTGTAGCTCCAGTGAAAACTAAGGTCTCTAATCAGAAGTACCTGACTCTGGATGGCATTACCTTGGCCTCCAGTAACACTGTGAGGAACCTTGGAGTCATTGTTGACCAGGATATGTCCTTCAACGCACATATTAAACAAATATGTAAGACTGCGTTCTTCCATTTGTGCAACATCTCTAAAGTTAGAAATATCCTGTCTCAGAGTGACGCTGAAAAACTAGTTCATGCATTTATTACAGGATCAGACCAGTAGCAGAAGTGGTGAATTATATGTGTTGAGTGTTGATTCTAGTTCCTGATTTAGCCCTTCTGTTTGTCTGTTGGTTTGTGGTACCCAGAGCTCAGATTGACTCTGGCGCCTAGAGCTTTCCAAACTTGTGAAGTGAATTGGGGACCTCGATCTGAAACTATTTCCTGAGAGATGCCGTGGAGTCTGAAAACATGATCGACTGATAGCTGAGCATTTTCTATGGCAGTGGGCAGTTTTTCTAGTGCAATGAGCTGTGCTGATTTAGAGAACCTATCTACGATGGTGAGAATGACGCCCCGAAGAGGCAGGGAGACGGTGACGAAATCTAAGCCTATGTGTGACCAAGGGCGATGTGGTGTCAACGTAACTTTATTTATACCCATAGCTAAATTTGCTTTACAGAAAACATGACAGCATTTGGCATCCATTTAAAAACACACATACCTAATAAAGATATAAACCTCCCTGTAGCACATATATAGTAATTTAATGTTTCAAATCAAAAGCAGTTCTTATTTAATTCAGTGACAGCAATGGGGACAAAGCTATTTTTATAACGCTTTGTCCTGCATCTCGGAAATAGAAACCTCCGTCCTGAGGGAAGAAGCTGAAATTCACCCCGTAGAGGATGGGAACCATTTTTAAGGATTGATAAAGCTCCTCTGTACCTGCTTCGAGTACAGGGAGGCGAAACAAGACTGTGGCTCACCTATCAGACGACTGGACCATCTCCATCGCTCGGCTGGAGTTTGCCTTGGGGATTAGACCTGTGAGACAGTATGCCCCTACACCAACCATGTGGTGGGAGGACCAGGTGAACGGTACCTTGGGTGAAGCGAACCAAGGGAGCGGAGCGGCGACTTGGCTGTAGTTTCTTATGAATTACCTGTGGGAATTGGCAAACACTAGAAAACGCTGGAGCTGTTTTCGAGACTCTGGGACGTCACCTGCCCCCTGGCCAAAGTGTGACCCATGAATGAGACAGTGGTGGCATGAAACGTACATTTTTCTGCTTTCACATATAAACGATTTTCCAGTAGTTGCTGCAGAACGCTCCTCACCTAAATCCAGTATTCCTCGAGAGATATGGAAAAGATCAGAGTCAGAAGCTAATCTTGAAAACTATGAATCCCTAACTTGCCAGTCAGCTGAGAAGCATGGTGCACTTCAGGGGATGGTTTTGTGCTTGGTCAGCAACTGGAAAAGAATCAGGAGAATCAAAAAAAGTAAAAACAAGGAAAGAAACAGGAAAACTCCACAGGAATCCCCTATGTCTATCCCCTATGATCAACTAGTCTGAAAGTAAGTTATACAGTAACAGTCAAAGACACACCTTCATTCATTTAAAACATTTCTATTCATTTAAAATACTTATGTGAGTATTTAATATAGCTACATATCAGCTCTACTGAATTTCTGAGTTTCAC
This sequence comes from Neolamprologus multifasciatus, assembly GCF_963576455.1. Classification (NCBI taxonomy): domain Eukaryota; kingdom Metazoa; phylum Chordata; class Actinopteri; order Cichliformes; family Cichlidae; genus Neolamprologus; species Neolamprologus multifasciatus. The sequence goes on along the minus strand of NC_140451.1, from coordinate 839,886 downwards.
AAGCAGACATAGAGCTCACGTCACAACAGGCTTCAGTGACTTTACCAATATTATACATTTTAATATTGATCTAGCTGACATTAGGTTATGTACACAGCACGCAATAGGGCTTTGGAGCCTGATGTCACGGGAGGGGGCGTGGCCAGGAGTTTTGGTCAAGGGGCCATTTGAGCATGCCAAACAAAGGGTGAAAGTACACGGATAATGTGAGCCGTGGTTCGTACTTGGCGTGTTGTTGGTTGTAGTGTTAGATCGCACAATCGGGGAGGGAATAAGCTGGAAAATGGGCTCTTTTCATCGTTTCCCCTTCTAGAAGCAACGTCAGGCATCTCATGTATCGGGTATTACCAAAAGAAGTCGTCAGGCCTGGATAGCAGCGGTGAGACGAGCTGATATGGAGTTCTCTACCATAGATTTCTGTTGGTGTGCTGCTGGATAAGATAGTTAAGATTTGCTGCATTTTGGTAAATATGTTCCCAAGTGTGGTTGTCAAACCTCGTGAAATGAAACTTGTTAAATATTCTTAAAAATGCTGTGTTGTTTGTACAGTTCATTGTAACTTTCTATGAAGTGTTTTCAATAAAACAGAAAGGACATTTTTGGTTTTTTATTCAAGACTTGTTCAGATGTGTAGAAGTACATACACATGAAATGCAAACTATTAACTTGGCTACGCACAGCTGGCATCAATCGTGACCCACAAAATAAAACACTATTGGTTATTTAGAGCAGCCCTTTATTGAGAAATATTTCCCACTAGTTCAGGAGGACACACTTTTTGGAAGAAGTCTTGTGCTTTCTTCAAACGCGGTTCCCAGAAATCCACATCAGGGAAGCTGCGTATCACAGCAAACTCTCTTTGTGTCTGTGTCCTGTGCAGCCAATGCCTGCTGTATGCTGTCCGTTCAGTGTTTAAAAGGACAGTTAATCTCCAGATACATCTTCCCACAACAGTCACACATTGTGAGTCCGTCTGGAGACGCTCCGAGTTCTGGAACATTTGTGTTCACTAAAAACCGCATAAACTTTGCTGCCATTGTCTCGGTGTAGGCCTTTCGTGCGTCCTCTTCATGTGTAACGCCCCATCTCGTTTGCACAGTCGACACAGACTTCTCGAGGTTACACACACGATTCACAACACTGGTGTGTCCAAACTTGTAGCACGTACAGCATGCATCACTGAAGCTGCGACTCTCCCTGCACGCCAGCGAAACCAAGCAGGGGTCATGTGCTGAAATCTGTGTTTGTTTTGATTCGTGGCCTGCTAAAATAGTGCCGCGCTCCCACAATGCATGGCGGCTTTACGTCAACTCCAAAGCCCTATAGAGCCACATATTATAGAAGCCAAAGGTTCAAATTAGTTGGGAGCACCTTCACTTGTTAGGAAAACAGTTCTGTATACATCAACGGCTAACGTGTCTAACATAGTGTGAGAAATGCAAAAATAAAGAAATAACCAATAATATTCTTTCTGTGCACTGTATTTCTGCCAATGGCTCAGAGCCCGTTACTGCTCATAATTACAACACACTTTTCTACCACAGTCAACAGTTACTGAAGTAAAAGGATCATTACGTGGAAACTCAGGGAGTCCCTCCATCTGAGTCTCTCATAATCAGCTTGTTTTTGTACAATATTATTATGATGTAATAATTAATTAATTTAATTAATTAATGTAATTGCAAGGAGGTATTTCTGTAGTCTATTGATTACTAGATAGTGGAAAATAGGGGTGGGGAAAAGATGGATACTGTGTAGCATGGTGATATTTTGTTTGCTAATAATGTATCAATACAGCGACAGCAGAAATCGATACTTTGTTACAAAAAGGTTTTTGTGCTCTGACTTCAGAGCATGTTGATCCTTTTTCTGAGCAAGAATCCTGACATTCCTTCACTGTCCAAATGTGTTTAATAAACATGACAGTTTACTTATTTTAATTTAAGACATGTTTTATTTTAATGAAGTTTAAAACTTTTTTATTTAATGTAAAATTATATTTTGTTTTAATTTACTTTCAAATTCTTCAGTTGCTGAAGGGGCTGCATAGTTTTCATAAACTGCATAGTTCAGAATAGCTATAATTGTACCAGATGGTTGATTCAGTTAAGTTGGACTAGACTGTAATACAAACCGTTCAGTTTGTCAACAATCAAACTGAAATGAGAGAAAGACTGAGTGTGAGACTTTGATATTAGAGAAAATGATGATTGATAAAGTTTACCTTTATGTACAGAATCTGAATATCGCAAAATATTTTTAAAAATTGCAATAATATCGTATCGTGAGTTAAGTATTGTGATAATATCGTATCGTGGGATGTATGGTGATTCCCACCTCTAGTGGAAAAGGGGTGGGATTAAATAAGCTCATGCTTCTTCCTGCTCCTTTTTGAACATGAAAGTTATTTGTAGTTGTTTTTGCTCGTTTTCCTTTTGTTTTGCTTTGTTCATTTGTCTCTTTTAATTCTATGTTGTTGTACTTTTTCAACATGTTCAAAATAAAGATTCAATCAATCAATAATGAGGAGTTTTCTGAGTTATAGGCTCTATAGGGATATGTAAAAATGTTTCACTTTCTATTTTTTTCAGCAAGTACAGGTGCAGACGTGAGCCATGTGAAGTTTGAAAATCGAAAGAAAGACCACTGCCATTCAGCCCACCATGAGCTTAAATGAGGCTACTTGAAACATGCTGTTGCATCTGATAGAGACCTTTTTTTACATACATTATGAAACTGATGAACTAATGGCTGTGAGTCCTTCAGTGCCAGAATAGTTGGTGTCACTTCACAGACACTTTTTTAGCCCAGCTGTTTTTGTCAAATTTAGATGTTTACCTGTGACTGTGTTACAATAACTGATACGTCTAAACTGGTCATGGCTGTGTGGAGTAGATTGTACAGTGTGGCGTGGTAGCAGACGCGTGTGGACAATCCACAAAGGGAAAGAAACCTAGCAGTGATATATTGACTGTGATGTCTTCTCTCTGCAATCAGAACCTGTCCATCAACACTGACCTCCATGCAGCTAATGGGAAGCGTGTCAAAGCTCTGGACATCTTTGCCTATGCTTTGGCTTTCTTTAAGGAACAAGCACTGAAGGTAACACATGTTTTCTGTTCTCGTACTCATGCAAAGTAATATTTTCTCCTCTGATTAAGCTTCTGTTGACAAACATTGTGTGTAGAATTTAAATCAAAGCAAAATGCATTGATTAGCAAATCCTTTAAGGCCTATTTTATTTTCTCATTCTGAATTTAATGCATTTTAGTGTCAAAGCTTTATATGTTAGTAGTTCTGTTGGGCACACACTGAGCTTTAGCCTGAAGCCCATTCATAAACACTTCACAAACATTATGAATTAAAGGTACTACAGTGATGAAGCATGCACAGTGGACCAATCAGAGATGACTGCTTCTGAGCTCAGAGGCTCTGACTGGTTGCATGAACTCACAGTTAAACCTGAAATGCATCAGGATTAAATGGCGCGTTTAAATGTTCTTTCAACAGGAGCTGAGTGATCAGACAGGCGGCGAGTTTGACAACAGTGATGTCAGATGGGTGATCACAGTTCCTGCCATCTGGAAAATGCCTGCAAAGCAGTTCATGAGGGAAGCTGCTTACAAGGTAGACTCCTCCCCCACTCACCCACAAATGTGGTGGTGATTTTAACATTAAGTAGAAGTACTGTTGAGTGTCGTTGTGTCCATACCTGTAAATCCATCCATCCATGTTCTGCTGCTTATCTGGGTTCCCAGTCACAAGGGCTAAAATCTAATCATACCCAGACCTCCCTCTGCTTGGCCACTTCCTGGAGCTCTTCTTGGGGTACACTGAGTTCACTCCAGAGATATAATCACTCTAATGTGTCCCGAATCTGTAAAAATCCTCCTGCCAGCTGGACATGGCAAAAACACCTCACTTAGAAGATGTTGGGTCTGCCCCACATAGCAAATTGGTATGGCCCAGATCTGGCCCAAACAATGTGCTTACACATGGCCCACATACCTCAAAGAATGACGGCCCTTTGGTGGCCCAGACCTGGTTTGCCAGAGGTGGCCCACACATGGGCCAGCACAAGGCCAGTTGCAGACACGCTGGTGGTCCTGTGCTGGCCCATGTGTGGGCCACCTCTGGCAAACCTGATCTGGCCCACCAAAGGGCCGTCATTCTTTGCGGTATATGGGCCATGTGTAAGTTGTGTGCAGCCACGGGCCAGTTGCAGACACCCTGACCCTGTTCTGGCCCATAACAGTATCATCTCTGGCCCCAGATGTCAGCCTAATGTGTACCTTAATCGAGCCATGTAATAACAACATGCGCCGGAACATAATAGTGCAAAAGTAACATGACGAAACTCTGTTCAGACAGTGAATGGATTGACTCTTTTATAGCACTTTTCTAGTGTCCCAGTTTACTCAAAGTGCTCTATACAACATGCCACATTCACCCAGTCACATAATTTTCTCTAAACTGAGTGCTTTCTAACTACATTCATGCACATTCACACTCTTGACATGCAGACTGGAGGAGTCAGGGATCGAACCACTAACCGTCCGATCAGTAGGTGACCTGCTCTACCTCCTGAGCTACAGCCTGGGAAAGATGAGTAAACTGTCACTAGGTTTTGGATAAAGTGTACACTCACAAACCAGTCAAACCTGCATTTGAAACGTTGGCTACCATAGCAGTATAGTATTGCAACATGGCATTTAGGTCTTCTAACTAAAATGGGAAAGTGTAAGTGTCAGACTAAAAAGGGGAAGGTTTAATTGTAAATATTTTAATTGTGACAAAGCATAAGAGACCTGATGAGCTTGTAGATTAAAAAAGAAACCCCATTTTCTCAGGGGGCTGTAACCTATCCACCTGTCACAGGGTCAAAGGTACAGTTGTGACTAATAATTGAGCAAACACGGGTACCTCGGTGTGTACTACATGTGGACACAGTAGAAGAAGACAACAGAAACCTTTTCTTGTCCTTTAAAGCTGAAGTGTGTTGTGCTATTCTGCTCTTGTTTAGTCTGGTCTGGTGTCCCGGGAAAACCCTGAGCAGCTGATCATCTCCTTAGAACCTGAAGCAGCATCAATCTATTGCCGCAAGCTCCGCCTCCACCAGATGGTGGACCTGGGCACCCAGACCACCCAGAATGGCTTCAGCCCCTCTGACAATGTGGGCAGTGGGATGAGCCAAGGTATGTCTCATTAACAGATAAGAGATTATTCTGACGCCACGAGCATGTGTTCATGCACTCAGTCATGTTCAGTGTTTGGCAACATTGTTACTGCCATAATAACATAACATTTACCTTATGTTGTTTTCTTCATAGCATCACCAGGTAATTATTACACAACTTTTCAAAAACGATTCAAACACACCAACTCTTTTCTTTTGAGTCTTCACATTTCCCTTTATTTTTGCTTCTTCTCTGAGAAAACTAATCAGCTTCTTTAGATTCATTATCCATCAATCCGTACATTGTCTGTCACGTACAGGTCACGGGGGCAACAGTCTAAACAGAGCCCACACCTCCCTCTCTCCACCATCTTTTCTAGCTCCTCTGGGGGACACCAAGATGTCCAAAAGCCAGCCAGGAGATGTAATTGTTCCAGTCTGAGCTGGGTTTGCTCCCAGGCCTCATCCTGGTGGGACATGCCCCGCAGATCTCACCTAGGATGTGCTCAGGAAGCATCCTGGTTAGATGCCTGAAATGGCTCCTTTCCTTTGAAAGGTTTGACTAGTAGATCCTCTCCAGCTCTCTGGCATACATCCTCCCAGGGGGCTGAGAAGCTCGAGGCCCAACACACTCTCTGGTACACCCTCCTGAAGGGGGTCAGCCAGTCCAGAGGCAGTGTCCTTGCAGTGTTGCGTGTCAGCCATGCAAACTGCAACAGAAAGTTGGGAAAGTCAGGGTGAATCGTGGATGTTGGATAGAAACACTCTGCTTCACGGCTGAGCACGTCAGTCCCTGCAGTCACGTCCCTGCAGTCACGTCCCTGCAGTCACGTCCCTGCAGTCACGTCCCTGCAGTCACATCCCTGCAGTCACGTCCCTGCAGTCACGTCCCTGCAGTCACGTCCCTGCAGTCACGTCCCTGCAGTCACGTCCCCTCCACATTAGTGTTAAAGTTTCCCAGTGTTCAATTCGGTTCTTTTGTGTTCTTTATGGCCAAATAGACACAGAAGTGGTCCTTTTACTTTAAAATGATCTTTATTTTACATATATGGAGACCTGAGCACAAAACACACAACCCCAGGTCTGACGCACAAATGGAAGCCTTGATATTTATATACTTGCTCTCACGTCACAGCACACTTTACATTTCGGTCAAACAGCCGAGTTGGTTTCACTTTCTACTGCAGTTACCACGCTCTGCAAAAGCAGTTTCCTGTCAGCAGCTTTGGTACAGAGTGTACTCAATTAGGCCTTTCTTATATAAAGCAATATAATAATAATAATATAATAAATTTAAACCTCAACACCAGTAAGACAGTCGAGTCATCAGGTGGGACCAGTGTCTCTCGCCCTCAAACACCAGTTTGGGCTCTCTCCCACCAAAAAGTGGACGTCACATATATCTAAAACCAGTTTCAGCAACTGGGGGTTGGACCACCAATACGTCCACCTTCAGCTGCTGCCTGGGCCACAGTGCACTGGTCCCCTACAGCCCCTCCTGTGTGAAGGGGTGCAACCATGTGGCTTGTTGGGGCGGAGCATGGCTGGGCCCCGCGGCTAAGGCCAGACCACCAAATGCTTGCTCATGTTGCCCCCACTGACCCAAAATATAGGAATGTCATTAGGGGTGAAATTTCAACCTCCCATCTGAGCAAATTACTAATTATGGTTTTATTAGGCCTGGAAATGTAAACGCGTTAAACATATGGCATGTTTTCTATGCTTCCACATTAAAAGCAGGACAGAATCATTTCTAGTCTATCAAGCAGTGTGCCAGTGATGCAAGGTGAAAATGTTAAACTGATCTATACAAAAAGGAGCAGCAAGGAGCTCTCTGTGCTTTCTTTCTCACATATTTAAGTTTTATTTGGTGCACAGCATGTGTTCATCACCACAACCAAAACAGAAGACTTACAAGGTTCATCGTGAGTCTGCATAAAGACAAACTCCACATTCAAAGAGTCGTTTTGGCCTCGCTTGTTTCCATTTGCATTGTTGGTTCTTTTGTGTATCCATGGATACGAATGAGTTTGCTCTAGTTGTGCACACTTTTATACACGTGCACAAGACCAAATATACTGCAAATACACTGCATGTATACTGCTTGTATCACAGTGCCAGAAAACTGATTCTGTTCGTCTGAAGTTAGAAGTCTGCAGTTTCAATGGTGACAGTTTACCTACCAATCATTATTAAATTGAAGCCATTGTTCTAGGGCTGCACGATTTTGCATAAAATGAGAATCACGATTCTCTCACGATTTTCTTTTCCAGTATAAATATTTATTGCGCTTATTAACTGCACATCAACTTCGTAACAGTTGAGACTGAACATAAAAACAACAAATGTCTCACGTTTTGTCGTTGCTGCAAAATGTTGTACTGCTTGAAATTGCGTCTCCACCGTTGCTCGACGCTGCGTGTATAGAGCAGGTAGTGCAACAATAGAAAAACAGTTGGGACGGCACTGTGTAGCGTTTGTCTAGGGTGTTGATCATTTTCCTAAATCCCTCGTTTTGCACTGTGTTGATGGAGCCATATCTTTGGTCAGGTGATAAGTGATAGCCTCCGTAATTTCTTTGTGCCTGCGGGAGGTCGACAGGTATAGGGAAGCGCTGTATAAGGTTCCCGTTATTGATGTTTGGGTGGTTGACCGGGACGGATTTTCTCCTGTCACTTTCTCGTCATCCCTGACGTGCTCTCCGGTGTTTTTCCTGCTAATTTTAGCAGCCAGCTTCTGTATCACGTGGTATAAGCTCCGCCCTCGTCATTTGTTGAGCAGGAAGAGTGAGCGCTTGTTTTCATGCAGATTACGTCCCGGATCAAAATGCGGTACAATCGTCGTCTTTTTTCTTTTTTTTTAAATCGTTGTCATTTGGAAATGAGATCGCACATAAGTATGAATCGAGATCGCGATTTTCTAACGATTAATCGTGCAGCCCTAATTGTTCATCATTAAGTAAACGGTGCTAGTTTATTGTGTATAATGGGGGAAACTTGAATCCAGCTGAGTCTCAGGCTCAGTCTTGGATGTGATGAAATGTTTCTGACACTGAAGACGTCCAGATGAACAAAATCAGCGTTCTGGGATTTCCTCACCTGGATGATCGAGCACGCATCATCACATCGCTCTAACACCTCGCTTCCTAAAAGGCATCGTCAAAGCTTTAGAGTAACATATGTTCCATTCAGTTTGTAGGGTTAATGCTAACTGTACACTGTCTGTACAACACGAGCATGAGTTCAGAGTAGAGGAGTGTTGTGCTGGCACTGCCTGCAGCTCAGACCTCAGCTACAGGCGGGCTATAAAACACAGAAATGCATAGAAAGATCAGAGTTTGTGTCATAGCTGTGTGAAGGCAGGAGGGAATGGTGAACCCAAGAGCAGGACTCACGGAGGCAAATGTGAACTCAAAACACCCGGCTTTATCGGGAGATTGCAGACTGAACAGAAAACTAAAACAAAGCAAATAAACTAACAGGCAAACAGAACAGAGTCGAATGAGGGACGACGCAGACACTAAATACAAGAGGTGAACAGGACTAAGAGGAAACAGCTGGGAGGCACGGCTGACACTAAATACACAGATGAGACGGGGAGACCTTCAAAGTAAAACAGGAAATGCACAGACTGGACTCAGAGACACGGTACAGACAGAGGGACATACATCAAAACACAGAAACATGATCAGAACGAACTAGAACATCATAATAACGATAAACACAAACTGCTGAGTCAGGACCATGACAGTTTGTAATCGTACAGAAACCCTTCATTGGTTTTGTTCAAGCAGAAAGCAGTCAGGGCTTCAGAGATTCAGAGCAATTGAAAACAGACCTTTGAAATGTGCGTTTTTGCAACAGACTCTACAGTTCAGGTGACGATGAAGACATCAGGAAACGAGTATCTCTGCATATGGAGAACATATTTCTAGCTGTAACTGGTCCCCTGAAATGGTCCCCCAGTACAAACAACAAAAATGAATAATAATATTAACCCTGCTGACATGCCTAAATGCAGTGAGATGCTGCCATGAGAATGGCTGAAATCTAGCTAACAAAGTGTCCTGTAAGTGGTGACGGCCCCTCCTCAGTGAACAAGTCTCAGTATTATTAGAAACAATCGTTTAAAGAGGATTTAAAGCAGGGGTGTCAGTTCTGTCATTTTCTGAGCTTTCCTTGCAGATAGGGAGGATCCCTGTGAAAAGTCAAGTGCATGCATCTCATCTCACAGTACACACACGAGTCCATAAGAAATAAGCTGTCAGGATATTAAAGACTATTGAACTTCAACACGACTGCAGCTTCCTTTGGATGTGGATTCCCACTGAAGCATATTTTTCCTCACATGGTTACATCTGTAATGTTTATGTTATGTCTATATTGATTGGTTTGGATTGATCCTTCAGGTATCATTTAGCCTGAGACTCTTGTACATAACTACTGGTTGTCCGTCCCTCTCTGCATCATGTGTAATTAAAGTTCTTTATAGTTGGACTGAACATTTTGCTCTGGTAAAAATGAAAGTTTACACTGAATGTTTTTAGAAAGATGAACTCAGATAGAGTCTCTCTGTTAACAGGGTAAGTACCACAGGAGGGCGCAGGAACTAAACCTTTACTTAAAAAGCATCATTAGCTGTCTCAGCTAATCACAGAACAATCTCTCAGCTTCCTGTTAAACCTCAGCGTTTGTTACTACTCACAATAACATTTTATTAGAGCAGCTGCATGCTGCAGGTATTACAGGTACTGTGCTGCAGTGGTTTGTATCATATCTATCTAATAGACTCCAATTTGTGCATGTAAATGGAGAGTCCTCTTCACACACTGAGGTTAATTATGGAGTTCCACAGGGTTCAGTGCTAGGACCAATTCTGTTTACATTATACATGCTTCCCCTAGGCAGCATCAGAAGACATAGCATACATTTACACTGTTGTGATCTCTGGCTCTGTTTCAGAGTTTGTCTTTTCGCCCTTCTTCCCCAGCTGGTTGTGTCAAATGAGCCTCATTCCCCAGCCTGGTCCTGTTTCTTCACATTTGTAGCACAAAAAGGACCCATCCGTCCACACAGCGCTGCAGGATGATTTTATTTACATGGTCTTTCTTTATAGCAGCTTTTCAGCTGCACATCTCTCTCTCTTCCAGGCCACGCCACCTTCTAAAACAGGAAAGTGTGATGATGTCAGGTGTGCTGGCTAACTTTAGGCAGTCCTTGCTGAAGTCAGTTAAAAACATTTGTCAGAGCTGGGAAGGAATCTAAATATTGCTCTAGGTCAGGTTTCACACGATGTAATTATTATGTGTGAGCCGAGTCTTCAGCCCTGCTGAGAATCCATGCAGGTTAGGGTGAGACTTTGATGGACGCATCACGCAGCCAATCACTGCAAAGGCAGACTGGAATCATACCATTGTGTGAAAGAAGGAAGTGGGGCAGACAGCAGGTGTAGAGATGCAGGCCAGATGCACAGAGACACTGAGGCCTTTAACCCAAGTGGGTCGGGAAAAAGGCAACGAGCGAAAACATGAAGTGAGCAGAATCTGTCTGCATTTCAGTGACGTGGAGACTTGATCGAATCAGGAGCTAAAGTCACAACCGTCTTTGTTTTCAGCAATTTTCCATCATGGAGAACAAACGGTTTGACAATTGTCCCGGCCTTTAACCTCAGCTTAACAGACCTAACTTTGATCGGCCTCTCACCACAGACAAGCACAAGCATAAACTCTGGACCTTAAACTATATTTTCTAAAGTTTTACACAAAGTAATTAAGCAATAAACAGTTAACTTGTTGAACCTCCGTTCCCCTTACCGGGGGTGAAAGGGTGAACAGCTGGTTTAACAGGATGTACTGCCAGATGTTATTTAAACAGATGTGTGGTATCCATAGAAACATCAGAGTCTCAGCTAAAACCATTTCAACAACCATGAAACAGCTAACACAGCAAACAAAGTTCAGGTAAACAGATTCGACAAACAGAGGATGTTCGCCCACAGAAAAATCCATCGAGCTGTGACGTTTTCTCTGAACACTGTTTGAACCCCACAACACGGTGCATCACAACCGGTCCACACATGACGGATCGGGACCCGGCACAGAGTGATATAGCATGCACGGTGACGTGCCTGGATGATTGCCATGAATTATGCATCGGGGAAGCTGATTGGTCTAAGCTGAGTAGATGACACAACACAGAGGAGGCCGCCTGTCAAGGACGCTGCAGTCGGTTTGCTAAAGCTAAATGTGTGGTCGCGCAGAGAGAGGTGTGGCCGCCCTGCTCCAGGGCCCGTCTGTTGTCATGTGGAGGCAGTGTTATGTGTTACTGCTGGGTTGCCACTCTTACTTGTGCTACTATTGGTTATAACATACAAAGCTGGAGTGTAAGCGAGAGTTAGAAATCTGCATTTTCATGCTTTATTCTTTTATCGTCTTTCCGGCTCAAACCAAACCAAACGTGTGGACGGACACATCTGTGGGACTTCAGCTCCCAACTGCATGTCGCTGGCAGTGGATCAAGTTTGTGACTGCAAATGCTGATTGGTTGATAAGACCTAACCTCCCCATCGTGCAGAAATCACTGGTATGCAGCTCCTGTAGTTCAGGGTTGGTGACATCACCAACACGCTACAGACCGTCTGTGGTGGAAGAAAACAGAGTTAATCTGCAGACGAAAAGGGAGTTTTTCCTTCCCACTGTCGCCGCTCCTGGAACGTTGTCCAATAGTTTGGGTTTTCTTTAACTTCCAAGCTAAAGTGTCCTGAGGTGACTGTTGTGACATCTATATGAGACTGAATAGATCCATTTTCCCCTTAGGTTCTGTGCATGACGTCGTATATCATGTTCTGTAGTGACTGTATGTATGTATGCCAACCAAATGACCCGTTTAATAATCATTTTAATGAAACTGTTCCTGAAAAGACCTCTATAGAGATCACACCACAGTCCTGCTCATAGGTTCATCTCAGGCTGCTGCTTGTCTCACACCCCACTGTATATGAGCCCCACAACGTCTCATAGCAACGCTTCCTGCCTTTATCAGACTCACCAGAACACTCTCTTTCTGTTAACAAGCAGCTAAGGAGCATGTACGGCGCAACCGGCAGAGCCGCACGTTTTTGGTGGAAAATGTCATAGGGGAGCTTTGGTCGGAGCTGGAAGAAGGTAGAGTCTCTCTCTTCTTTTACTCATCTGTTCTCTTTTACTGTAGGCCGCCTCCTTTGGCGCTTTCATGTTCTGTCATCCTGTCATAGATTAAGAGATTATTATAAACCTAAGATTTAGAGAATTGGCACCAAACGTATAAAGAAATAAAAAACTCAAGTGTTCAGAAACACTGACGTAGTTTGAGCATCATTCAGCTGCTGGCCTGGCAGAAGGTAGGTCCACACATTTGATTAGGCAGTTTCTGACACCACCACAGCGGGGATGTGTGTCCAGCATGGAGCCAAATAACACTGATCATCATTTGATTCCACTAACTGGGAAAGGCGGGGTCAGCCAGAGGGACGCATTGCTGTGGTTGGTTGTTGTTGGTCATATCAGAATAAGCAGTCACCCGACAGTATTACAGCCTCCCTATCAAATTAGTTTCTGTTCCTTCAACACACACGTGTGGTTTTAGAGCCACTTTAAACTGAGCTAATCGTCTTTTCTTTACAAACTGTTCCTTTTAGGTGGGAAAAGAGCCCAGCTGAGGTTTTAAGGCTTATTCAGGAAACCCATCAGCGGCACAGCTCTGCTAAATGAACACATAGCAAACAACCAATCACAGCACAAACCACTGGAAACCTGCTTCACAGGCTTGATAGCTCATTAGCATCTCTGCTCTTGAACACTGGACAAATGCTAACCTGCAGCTGACAGTATCAGTCTGCTGAACGCCGTCCTGCTAGCGAGCTTTAATAACCACGGGAGCTTTGGTTTCTGTGTTGTTCCCATGTCACAGCCGAGTGGCTCTGCTGTTACACACCCTTCATCTTTAAAAGTTCTGACTAAAATAATACAAAGATTGTAATTATTGCTTTCAACATGGATACATGTTAACTTTTTGTATCATATTTGATACGTGAGTTTCTGAGACTTGTATCTCATCAACATGATCAATATTTGCCATCATTTCAAAATGTTATGGACAAAACTCTTGTTTTTGTCTAAAATTAACATTGTTGTTAGCAAAAAGTTGTCAAAAACACTCAATGTATCAAATGCAATACAAAACATACACATAATAAATATATCAAACACAACACGATAAAGCAAAGAACACATTTTGTGGAGGGTTCATAAACACCTCAGTTCTAAAACATCTGAATTTTCTGGCTATTTTCTGATGGGTTGGGTCTTACAGGGTTAATAGAGAGGCTATTAAAACTGTTAGCTCCACCCATCCTGAGGGGTTTGCTTCCTTCTACACTGCCTCAGAAGTTTACAAGGATTTAGGTCAGCAGTGCTCTTCAGACAAAGTCATGTTCCTGTAAACGACACGGTGCATGCACTTCGTCTCACGCCACGCTTCTCGCCTGCTCACTCCTCTGTACAGGTGACCGATATGTGGTGGTGGACTGTGGTGGAGGAACAGTTGACCTGACTGTCCATCAGATCCGTCTTCCAGAAGGACATCTGAAAGAGCTCTACAAGGCTTCGGGTAAAACGCGTGTAGCGTAACGCTTTGCTAAAGCATCAGACCGTGTTCATGTGACTCACAGCTGTCTGTTTCCTCAGGTGGCCCCTATGGGTCCATTGGGATTGACTATGAATTTGAGAAGCTGCTGTGTAAGATCTTTGGCCAAGATTTCATTGACCAATTTAAGATAAAGAGGCCAGCTGCGTGGGTGGATCTGATGATTGCATTTGAGTCTCGAAAGAGAGCCGCAGCCCCTGACAGAACCAACCCTCTCAATATTAACCTGCCCTTCTCCTTCATTGACTACTACAAGAAGTTCAGGGGCCACAGTGTGGAGCATGCTCTGCGCAAAAGCAAGTGAGTGTAAACAGAAAACCCTGGACTGACATGAGCGTCTGTATAATCCTGACAGCGCTCGTTTGCTTTGGATTCAGATTTAATCTGAATTATATTGACTCTGTGATTTCATGTTGCAATATTTCTTGATCACATTTGATTCTGTACACGATCCAAAAGGTTGATTCTGTTCATCTGGACGTTTTCAGAAACGTTTCATTATCATCAGGTGGCTTCTTCAGTCTCAGCTGACTGACATCAGGACATCAGGGGACCTCCCAGCCCACTGAGGAACAATGGGCTGGGAGGCCAGTTCCTCAGTACTAGGGATGCACTGATACCGGTATCGGTATCAGTGCATCCCTACTCAGTACCATTCTAAACGCTCCGTCCAGATGAACAGCCTTTTGGGATTTACTGACCTGGATGATTGAGCATCCATCAAGACAGATTATGCACATATTAGTTTTTTATCTTGTCAACATTTTGACTAAGATGAAATTTTAAAAGTGTGAAAAAGTGTTTGTCCCCTTTATTCAGCTGAATTACTCTAGCAACCGCCAGGCCCGATTTCTGCCACACCTGTTCTCAATAAACCACTTAAATAGGACCTGCCTGACAAAGTGGAGTAGCCCAAAAGATCCTCCAAAGCCAGACACCATGACGCCATCCAAGGAAACTCAGGGACAAATGAGAAACAAAGTAACTGAAATGTTATAAAGCCATTCTAAAGCTGTAGAACTCCAGCGAACCAAAAGTGACAGATATTATCCACAGATGACGAAAACACACAACAGTGGTGAGCTTTCCCTGGAGTGGCTGGCCAACCAAAATGACCCCAAGAGCACAGCAACGACTCTTGCAAGAGGTCACTGAACCCAAAACAACCTCCAAAAAACCACAGGGCTTACTTGCCTCAGTTAAGGTCAGAGTTCATGACTCCACCATAAGAAAGACACTGAGTTCCAAACCAGCCGAGCAACAGGAACATAAAGACCGCTCTCAGTTTCTTGATCTTGAATCATCTTGACGAGTCCCAAGACTTTTGGGGAAAGCAGCATGTTACCAGCAGTAAAATGAGGTGGTGGTAGTGTGATGGTCCGGGGCCGTCCTGCTGCCTCAGGACCCAAAGACTTGCTGTGGTAAATGGAGCCATCAATTCTGCTGTCTACCAAAACACCCTCAAGGAGAATGTCCAGCCATCTTTTCAAGACCTCAAGCTGAAGCACACTTGGGTTCTGCAGCAGGACGATGATCCACAACACACCAGCGGGTCCACCTCTGAATGTTTCAAGAAAAACAAGATGAAGACTTTGGAGTGGCCGAGTCAAAGTCCTGACCTGAATCTGATTGAGATGCTGTGACATGACCTTGACAAGGCGACCTCGACACCTACACAGCGTTTATCAGAAACGCTCGATTGCAGTTGTTGCTGTCAGGGTGGCCTAGTCACTTATTAGGTTTAGGGGGCAATTACTTTTTCACACTGCTGTAGCTAGTGGCTTTGTAAGACTGGAGGCTGTGCTAACACGTTAACAGGCTAAGAGATGCTTTAAGTTTCTGGATCATCACCTGAAGCAAAAGTCTTTTTTTGATTTCTATCTCTGACTTGCATTAATAAACAGTTAAACTCTTGCATTTTTAGTCCCATTTGTAACAAACATGTCTGGATTAGAACAACAGTTCAGTTGTATCATTAGTTACATTTTGTGCTGTCATTTATAAATATGAGACACTGCAGTGATGTTTTTGATCATTTATTGTAACGAACTAATGATCTGCCTGTGAGCTGAAGTGAATACAGTGTATGTAACAGAGGCTCTCCTCTCTTTCCAGTGTGGACTTTGTTAAGTGGTCATCTCAGGGGATGCTGCGGATGAATCCAGATGCTATGAACTCCCTCTTTAAGCCCACCATAGACCACATCATCCAGCATCTCAGTAAGCTACATTATAACACCTGCATAAACACGCATCGCTCACCTTAGAGTCAAGCGAGTTGCAAAGTAAATAATAGTATTTGCATTGCTAATAATAATACATTTTTTGTTTTGCAGTAAAACTGCAATGACAACCTTTAGTCACCGTGCCACTGCTCTCAAGTAACTAATGGGGAAAATGACCCTTACATGTACAAATGATCATATAAGTATTGAACATCACAAGTCTTCACTGGGATCAGTAACATTCTGTTCAATGTGTTTTTGTGGTTGGTCACTCCCTAACTCCACACAGCCTAGATCAGGGGTGGGCAACTCCAGGCCTCGAGGGCCGGAGTCCTGCAGGTTTTAGATGTGTCCTTGATCAAACACAGCTGATTAAAATGGCTAAATTATCTCCTCAACATGTCTTGAAGTTCTCCAGAGGCCTGCTAATGAACTCATCATTTGATTCAGGTGTGTTGACCCAGGGTGAGATCTAAAACCTGCAGGACACCGGCCCTCGAGGCCTGGCGTTGCTCACCCCTGGCCTAGATAATCCACAGTTTCCTCAACCACATGAAAGTAGGTCACATTTCTTAAGGATGGATGGGCCTGCTTCAATACAGATAGTGATTATAGCTATTTATTATAGCATAACATAAATAAAATAAAACCCCTGTAGCCTCCTCGCGCAGCTGTTTTTCTGTGACATTTGTAATGCATTTGAAAACACTGCAAAGACAGTGCTACAATTGAATTCAGTTTAATGTATAAAGTGCGAACTCACATCAACAGCTGCCTCTAATTGTAAATATGTTACAGTAGTGGAGAGAAACCCAGCAGTTAGACAATCCTCCATGAGCAAGCATTTGGCATCAGTGGGAAGGAAAAACGTCCTTTAAACAGGAAGAAACCTGCGGCACATGTATGTGAGGAGAACGAGTTTGAATTCAATTCTGGATTCAACAGGAAGCCAAAGAAGAGAAGCTAACGTGGGAGAAATCTGCTCTCTGCCAGTTTAAGGCCCAAAGTGAGGAATCTAATAAACAATCTGCCTAATATCCACACGTTATCTCAAGACAGACATCAAAGGAAATCCACAAACTTTAATGAAATTTAAACACCAAAACTTGCTCCAGTGTCAGAACCAATTTAAAATGAGTAAGTACTGTCACAGTGGAGTTTTCAGCCCTGCATGACAGCTTCCTGCCATCATTGTGTGCATGAATAGAAGATCGCACTGACGAGCGAAAACACTGAGAGATAATAACATTGATTATCTGATTGGAAGGATTTTCTAGAAAGCATGAAGACTTTTACAAACCTGCTGTGGCCAGATGATTAGCATCTGTAAAGCAGCAAGGCCAAGCTTCATAAACCATGTTATTTTGGTTCAATTCGATTCATTTACATGACGCCAAATCACAACAACAGTTGCCTTGAGCTGCTTCATATTGAAAGGTTAACCCGGTGCCATACACAGAAAAGCCCAACAATCACGAGCTGCACTTTGACAACAGTGGGAGGAGAGTAAGGCGTCCTTCAGAACCACTGGTGGTGGTCGTGAAATTCAAATCCAGCTGTTTATCAATGAAAGAGAGGTATAAACAGCTGTGCACTCACTGGGTGTGAATAAAGGCATTTCTGTGTTTCTCCTGCAGCTGAGCTCTTTGAGAAGCCAGAAGTCAGTGACATCAAGTTCCTGTTTTTAGTGGGAGGCTTTGCCGAGTCGCCCTTGCTGCAGCAAGCTGTCCAGAACATGCTTCAGGGCCACAGCCGCATCATCATCCCCCACGACGTTGGCCTGACCATCCTGAAAGGCGCTGTCCTGTTTGGCCTGGACCCCAGTGTGATCAAAGTCCGCCGCTCGCCACTCACGTACGGGGTTGGCGTCCTCAATCGTTTTGTGGAGGGGAAGCACCCACCGGAGAAGCTGCTAGTTAAAGATGGAACGCGCTGGTGCACGGACGTCTTCGACACCTTCATAGCCGCGGACCAGTCTGTGTCGCTTGGCGAGATGGTCAAGCGGAGCTACACGCCGGCGAAACCTTCCCAGCAGGTTATCGTCATCCATGTTTACTGCTCCGAGAAGGAGAACGTGGGCTTCATCAGCGAGCCCGGCGTCAGGAAGTGTGGGACACTGCGCTTAGACGTGAGCGGAACAGAAAGTACAGCGGCACGCCGAGAGATCCAGACGCTCATGCAGTTCGGCGACACGGAGATCCGAGCCATGGCGGTGGACGTGTCGACCGGACGCACTGTCAAAGCTAGTATTGATTTCCTCAGCCATTAAGCATCAAAAGAGAAGTCCAGTCGGAGCTGTGGAGACGCTAACAGCTTACACATACACACAAACACACACCTGCAGGCGTGTGCTGGCAAGGTTCAGTCGTTTCAGCACTAAAGTGATGATGTGTGCAAACTTAAACATTCAGCTTCAGCGTATCATCGAGGTAAGAAGAGAGGCACTAATGAGAGCTTAGTCTGTTTTAGGTTCGTCACTTCACCACATCTGTCGAGTTTCATGGATAAGCAGCTTTCTAGTGGTCATCCCCTCCAAGGAAACCCCCGAACCCAGCGATGATAACAGCTCCTGACAGAAGCTTCTTCATACTTTAATCTATGTTATGCAGATCTACTGCCTCTGGCACAGAGAGGAACACGTACGGTCAATTCATCTTTGTTGTTGTTCTGAGACGATGAAAAGGTCAGGATACATCCTCAGAAAACACAAAAATATCTTAATGTTCTTCTATATAAACTTGTGTCATGTTAGTTCTGCAATATTCAGCCCTTTGAATGGTTCCCTCGAGGGCCAAACACAGTTTTCCTTATATATGGCCAGTCTGCCCACTGGACGACTTGCAGGCATCTTCCATTTGTGAGATTGCTAGCTTAAAAATTACTAGCATTACTATGTAAAATGTTCAGCTGTGTTAACGCTGTGACATCTTTGGGTAGCTGCTACGAGTGAAACAACGCTGACTCGCTGACATTTACCAAAACTAAAGTTACAGATATTCACTATATCATTCTTAATACGCAGAAATATTAATTTGAGTCCTTTTGCTCATTTTCCATTAATGGGAGATGTGAGAGTTGTTTTTAGATTGAATTTAGCTTCCAGCATGGGCCGACTCTCACTGTCAGGTTCATTATTACAACCTATGAACAACATCCTGCATAGACGTTTAATACTTACATACATAAGAGATCATATTTGTGCTTCGCCTGTAGCAACGTACTTTCTGTTTACAGCCTCGTGTAGGGTTTGGTGCACTCGTGGTAGTCACTGTACATCTGCAGAAATATGGGTTTTTACTCAACCGAGGTTGCTGATTTCTTCAACTTTTATTAGCCTTCGTCCACCGCTGGAGTGGAAAGCTTCTTCTCCCAGGAAAAACATGCTGCCCTCTTCATGCTCTGGTTTAATGATCAAGCCTTTAGACCCACTACTGCACAGACGAAGGGAACCCGTGTAAAGGCTGAAGGTGTGGTGCTTCTATTGCAACTACATTTATATTTATAAAGTATATAGCCACTTTAACCATTAGGCTGAATCATGCAAAAGCACCAGCTTGGCCCTTTGATGTAATCCAGTCTTATATCTGATTCCAGTAATGTGAAATGTGCTGCAAGCTCAATCCTACAGAGAGAACAACCACCAATCTGCTTAACCGTGGCCTTTATTAGTTTTTGCTTCTGATTATCAGCTGTGGAGAGAATGACCCCGCCCACTCGACCTCTTTGCTTGCACGTATAAGGTGCAACAGGCCAGCTGAGACAAACAACAGTGTATTTATTTCTGTAAATACAGTATTTAAATATTGTACAGATTTTTAGCATCGTACGAGCAATTTCAAAGCCAAGAGTGCATATGTCTGTTTTTGTGTACGTGCACGTGAAGGAGAGAAGAAAGCTCGTTCTGTCACATGGACATCCTCAACATTTCTTTCTCACCAGAGCGTGAGAGTTAGAGGCTTTTTGTGTTTCTTCAAAGACCAGATGCGTCACCTTACTGTCACTTTGCAATCACACAAAAAACTTGAATACCTTTGACCTTAAAGATATTTCAGCCCGTAGGGTTACATGGTTCCACCATCTGAATGTGCACGGCCCCGTTGGACCGCACACGTTCAGATTCTCTTCATTAAAGTGTGAGGCACAGTCACCAATAATCATGCAGGTAAAATCTCCAAAAAAGTCTCAATCATGATAGTGCCTAGCATGAATAAATGTGATGTTTGTCACCACCAAGAACATACAGTGCTTACTTTCACCTGCAGTTCATAAACACATCGTTTGTCCCTCAGTGGAGGAAGATCCGTATTTGAATGAGCAGAACTGGAATGTGCAAACCCTGATTTCATAGCTTAGCCTGTTTTTGACTTAAGATTAATTTGTTGAAACGTCAGATTCAGACTTTAACTGTTGGCCTTTGTAGTCTCAGTGTTGCACAGATGTAGGAGGCAGTCTGCCCTTTAACAGTCGTTGCATTAGCGCCATATTATTGTTTAAATTTCATGCTTTGGAAAGTTACAAATACAAGTACTTTGATGCATACTCAGTATACATCAGCACCCCCAGGTGCCGTCATTAGAGTGGCACCTGTGGAGCACACTGACAGAGTCAGCAGGAGATTTAGGAGGAAAAACAGTCTCAGCTGCAACAAACTCCCTTTGGGTTGTTGGCTTATATAATCACACTTTTTGAATTCCATTTTTTGGTCCAGATATGCAGCAGTTACGAGTTGTGTCTGAATTATTACAGATTTCCTTTGATCCTTTGTTTGAACTGTGAATTAAAGCTGGTCTCGCCTTTCAGTGTAAGTGTACAAAGCTGCACAAGCTCCAGTGCCCTCTGCTGTCTTCAGCACTCTTTCTGCACGTTTTGCATGTGTCACATAGGAATGGCTGCTATTACTAATACACAAAACCACGCTTAACTACTGATGTTTCCTCTGGTAGTGTCCTCTTTTTGAGCTCTGGTGTTTGAGCTCAAACGATGGCAGCTCGTAACAAACACTGATAATGAACTAATAACCTTTTATTTTACACGTCTGCGTTCACAAAGCATAAATGTAAGACTCTAATAGCACCGTGGTTTTCTTGTTTAACATTAGATGATTGCTGTGTTTTGTACACCTTTGAGTGTTATGTGATGCACAGGGTACTGTTATGTAGCAGCTTTTTACCTAAAGCTATAACAAGATTAGCAGAAGACATATTTAGCTGACTTTATTCTTGGCGTGTGAAGCATCATTTTTGGTCAATGAGTCAATGATTTCAGGTTATTTGGATGTGATTTGAGTAGCACTCTAGTCAGCTTGCGTTGTCTTTAAGCATCTCCTTAAGACTCTCTAGAAAATCCAAGAATTCAGAAGATTTCTCAGCTAAAATCACCGAGCTTGTTGTAAGGATCACCTCAGCCACTCTGGAACGCAAAAACTAAGCAAACTTTATTGTTTAAGCAAAGACATTTTTATGTTTATTATTTTTCATGCAGTACTATGTGTATTTTACCAATGCCAGATATTCACTGTCACTAATAAAATGTTTATTTCAAATTGTTTACTGTACTTTCTTCAGCTTAGTTAAAATGGGGTCATTTCATAGGTCTTAGTAGCAGAGCCAAGGCAACCAACAATTAAAATGTTAAAGTTATGCAAAGTGTGTTTATCTATGCTAACATGTGCAACCACAGCCTGGAGTTAAAAATGTATGATTAGCTATCTAATTTTAGATTTAGCCCTTTGTATTTCCTAACACACCGACCAACGTTTTAATGGTTTTATCAGCAGGTCTGTTAGAGCCAAGCTGACAACATCTGAAGAACAATGGCTGCATGTTTGTGAAGCAACACTGCCACCAAGTGGCTCTAATGAGGAATGAGCTGGCTCTACCCTGGTTTTATTATTGTGAGACATCAAGGACTCCACTTTTTTAAAAGAAAAAAAGTTTGCTCGTAGGGCTAGCATGTTATTTTTGACACGAGTTCTCAAAGCACTGCAGACCTCATTTTAAAGGCTGCAAGTAATTTCCATTTTCATTGAATTTAGTTAATTATTTAGGAGATTAATTAATTACCATTAATTTAATTACCATTAATTAATGTAATTTAATTATTTGTTTTAATTTTTTTTTAATTTAAATATAAAATTATTATTATTATTATTAATTTAAATATAAAAATAAAATATAAAATAAAAATTGTTAATTTTTTTAATTTTTTTAAATTAATTTTTAATTTAATTTAATTTATTTATTTACCATTAATTTCCATTTTCATTGAATTTAGTTAATTATTTAGGAGATTATGTGGGAACTGCACCAGATGTGGGAAGTTACAAATTAAAAATACTTCACTGTATTTAAGTGTAGGGGAAAGTGGTCTTGTTTCTGCAAAGCCATAGAGGAAATTGGTCATGTGACTGCACATTTTTGAAGAGTCAACCATCTTACTCATCCTGCAAAGAAGAGAGCCTCATTGCAACAAAGCCAAATCCTACGACTACGCTGGATTGGTTGAGATGGTTGATGGTTCCAACAGTGGTGCAAGTCTCTAAGGTCAAGTAGTAATAGGTCTGTGAATGGAAAGCCCAGCTTCACTTTCAAAGAAGATGATGATGGAGTCATCCCTAGTGTATAAAAACCCACATCACAAAAACTTGGTGGTAGTGGGTAGCATCAAAGAGTGGGATGTTATGAAGTAGGCCAGATCTGTGAAGACAATTGCAGTTCATTTCATCTTCATTTGAATTTCATTTTGTTCTGAACATGTGGCCGTGTGGCGCTAGGCCTTGTTTAATAAAATTGACTGTGGATGTACTTATGTGTCGCAACTTGCTTTTATAACTTACCCCGCACTGGGGGCAAGGTGTGCCACAAGACCACTTTGTTTCGGATCCACAGTGATTGTTCCCAGGGATGCACCACATCCATCCGGCCCAGTACCTGTGTGCGGAAGGCACTGAAGAAGAGGAAGAATAGAAAGGCAACCGGACCAGATGACATCCCAGCCAAAATATGGAAGATGCGTTCCTAGCGGATCTCCTTAATCGTATTGCAGCCGAGAACAAGCCTTCCCAGGCCTGGACAACCAGCACCACCATGCCGATCTGGAAAGGCAAGCAGAATGTCAGCCAGTGCACCAACTATGCGTCGATTCGACTACTCTGTCATGCCATGAAAGTCTTTGAGACTTTACCCCAAACCAGTGTGGATTTGTCAAGGGCTCCAGCACCACGGATGCCATTCATGCTGCTCGACTGCTTATGGAAAAGCACAGGGAGAAGAATGGGATGGCGCATGTGGCAATCTTGGACCTGGAGAAAGCTTTCGACCGCGTCCCACACAGCCTTATCTGGAAAGCACTTAGGTCACATAGCATCACAGAAGAATAAGTGCAATGGATGCAGCTACTCTACCAGAATGTCACCAGCAAAGTCATATGCCCTGCAGGTACCTCGTCACCGTTTAGCATCACCATCGGCGTCCACCAAGGTTCAGCCCTGTCACCCCTGCTGTTCATCCTCTGCATGGACACAGCAACCTACAATCACAAATACCCTGGAGCTTCCTTTACGCTGACGATGTTGCATTTGCCAACCCAGACCACCTGCCCCTCCAAGAGCAGTTGCAGGAGTAGGACTGGCTGGAAGAAAGTGGAATGCACCTGAACACCAAGAAGATGGAGTACTTAAAATGTGGCCCTCAGACTCTGGGATTGATCCAGATCGACGACCGGGAGTTAAAGAAGACCACTGAATACCCTGGTCTGCGTGGACAGTGAGACCCCCGTGGATGTGCTCTTATGAGTCAATGCAGCATGGCTTAAATGGCGTGAATCGACCTGCATCCTGTGTTATCAGAGGATGCCTGAACACCTCAAAGCTAAGATCTACAAGGCAGTCATATGGCCGGTGGCCCTATAGGAGCAGAATGCTGGCCAGCCACCAAGAAACATGAGCAGATCCTCACTGCTGTGGAGATGAAGATGCTCAGGTGGATGGTGGGCTTAACTTGCCTGGATTGTGTGGGGGAGATATCATCACCCCCACCTGAGATTGGGTACCATGCCCCAAGTGCAAGAGGAGAAGGATCATTGAGTGTGAGAGGAACTGACCTGAAAGGTAGGATCATGGCCAAGCTTGAAACCTGGACCCCCCGTAGCCGGTTACCAAGACTGCGTGAAGTAATTCAATTCAATTCTATTTATACAGCACCAAATCACAACAACAGTCGCCTCAAGGCGCTTTATATTGTACAGTAGATCGTACAATAATAGATACAGAGAAATTCCCAACAATCATATGACCTCCTATGAGCAGCACTTTGGCGACAGTGGGAAAGAAAAACTCCCTTTTAACAGGAAGAAACCTCCGGCAGAACCAGGCTCAGGGAGGGGCGGGGCCATCTGCTGTGATTGGTTGGGGTGAGAGAAGGAAGACAGGATAAAGACATGCTGTGGAAGAGAGACACAGGTTAATAACAGATATGATTCAATGCAGAGAGGTCTGTTAACACATAGTGAGTGAGAAAGGTGACTGGAAAGGAAAAACTCAATGCATCATGGGAATCTCCGGCAGCCTACATCTATTGCAGCATAACTAAGGGAGGATTCAGGGTCACCTGGTCCAGCCCTAACTATATGCTTTAGCAAAAAGGAAAGTTTGAAGCCTAATCTTAAAAGTAGAGATAGTGTCTGTCTCCCGAATCCAAGCTGGTTCCACAGAAGAGGGGCCTGAAAACTGAAGGCTCTGCCTCCCATTCTACTTTTAAATACTCTAGGAACAACAAGTAGGCCTGCAGAGCGAGAGCGAAGTGCTCTAATAGGGTACCCTCAGAAGGTCTGCTAGATGACGTTAATACAGCACTACGGATGATACCTACAGCTACCATTACCGAGACTAACAAGCTGATCTACAATATGGCAGCAGTGATCAGTGAGATGCTTGGCTACAAGTTGAATGGCCACAAGGGGCAGTACCCTCCATGGAGAAGGCTAGAGGCTAAGATCAAGGTAGGGAGGTTAGCCACCTATCGGAGTTGCAGAAAGGCGCAATGAAGAAGGTGCCTAAGAAGTACAGCAATCTGTCCATACCTGAGGCCTTGGAAACTGCCAAGCAACGACTCACAGCCTTGGCCAGCCGCTTGAGGAGGTACACCAGAGAGATCGAAGGCAGGAGAATAAACCAGCTGTTCTCCACAGAACCCGCCACGGTGTACTCTCAGTGGCTGGAGACGGAGCAATACTGGAAGAGCATATGGGAGAAGGACGCAACCCATAACGGCAATGCTCAGTGGCTAGTGGATCTGAGGGTAGAACATGGGAACCTCCCTGAACAGGGTCCAGTAACCATCACAGTGGCAGAAATCCAAGAAAGGGTCTCCAATATGAAGAGTTGGATCTCTCTCTCTCTCTCTGTCTGTCTGTCTCTCTCTCTCTCTCTCTCTCTCTCTATCTCTCTCGATCTCTCTCGATCTCTCTCTCTATCTCTCGATCTCTCTATCTCTCTCTCTCTCTATCTCTCTCTCTATCTCTCGATCTCTCTCTCTCAATCTCTCTCACTCTCTCTCTCTCTCTCGATCTCTCTCTCTCTCTCGATCTCTCTGTCGATCTCTCTCTCTCTCTCTCTCCCTCTCTCTCTCGATCTCTCTCTCTCGATCTCTCTCTCTCTCTCAATCTCTCTCTCGATCTCTCTCTCTCTCTCTCGATCTCTCTCTCAATCTCTCTCTCGATCTCTCTCTCGATCTCTCTCTCTCGATTTCTCTCTCTCTCTCTCTCTCTCTCAATCTCTCTCTCTCTCTCTCTCAATCTCTCTCTCTCTCTCTCGATCTCTCTCTCGATCTCTCTCGATCTCTCTCTCGATCTCTCTCAATCTCTCTCTCAATCTCTCTCTCTATCTCTCTCTCTATCTCTCAATCTCTCTCTCTCGATCTCTCTCAATCTCTCTCTCTCTATCTCTCTATCGCTCTCTTTCTCTCTCTCTCTCTCAATCTCTCTCTCTCGATCTCTCTCTCTTTCGATCTCTCTCTCTCAATCTCTCTCGATCTCTCTCTCAATCTTTCTCTCTCGCAATCTCTCTCTCTCTCTCTCTCTCTCTCTCTCTCTTGATCTCTCTCTCTCTCGATCTCTCTCTCTATATATCTCTCTCTCTCTCAATCTCTCTCTCGATCTCTCTCTCTATATATCTCTCTCTATCTCTCTATCTCTCTCTCTCGATCTCTCTCTCTCAATCTCTCTCGATCTCTCTCTCTATCGCTCTCTTTTTCTCTCTCTCTCTCAATCTCTCTCAATCTCTCTCGATCTCTCTCGATCTCTCTCGATCTCTCTCTCTCTCGATCTCTCTCTCTCAATCTCTCTCTCTCTCAATCTTTCTCTCTCGCAATCTCTCTCTCTCTCTCTCTCTCGATCTCTCTCTCGATCTCTCTCTCTCAATCTCTCTCTCGATCTCTCTCTCAATCTCTCTCTCGATCTCTCTCTCTCTATCGCTCTCTTTTTCTCTCTCTCTCTCAATCTCTCTCAATCTCTCTCGATCTCTCTCGATCTCTCTCTCTCTCGATCTCTCTCTCTCAATCTCTCTCGATCTCTCTCTCAATCTTTCTCTCTCGCAATCTCTCTCTCTCTCTCTCTCTCTCTCTCTCTCTCGATCTCTCTCTCTCTCTCTCTCAATCTCTCTCTCGATCTCTCTCTCTATATATCTCTCTCTATCTCTCTATCTCTCGATATCTCTCTCTCGATCTCTCTCTCTCTCAATCTCTCTCTCGATCTCTCTCTCGATATCTCTCTCGATTTCTCTCTCTCTAACTCTCTCTCTATCTCTCTCTCTATCTCTCTCTCTCTCTCTCTCGATCTCTCTCTCTCTCTCGATCTCTCTCTCTCTCGATCTCTCTCTCTCTCGATCTCTCTCTCTCGATCTCTCGATCTCTCTCTCGATCTCTCTCTTTCGATCTCTCTCGATCTCTCTCTCTCGATCTCTCTCGATCTCTCTCGATCTCTCTCGATCTCGATCTCTCTCTCTCTCAATCTTTCTCTCTCTCGATCTCTCTATCTCTCTCTCGATCTCTGTCTCTCGATCTCTCTCTCTCGATCTCTCTCGATCTCTCTCTCAATCTTTCTCTCTCGCAATCTCTCTCTCTCTCTCTCTCTCGATCTCTCTCTCGATCTCTCTCTCTCAATCTCTCTCTCGATCTCTCTCTCAATCTCTCTCTCGATCTCTCTCTCTCTATCTCTCTCGATCTCTCTCTCTCTATCTCTCTCTCTCTCTCTTTCTCTCTCGATCTCTCTCTCTCGATCTCTCTCGATCTCTCTCTCTCTCTCTCTCTCTCTCACAATCTCTCTCTCTCTATCTCTCTCTCTCTCGATCTCTCTCTCACTCAGCAGTTCAGTGCAGGACAAATAGCTCTGCTTGCAGTACTGTGGTGAATTTACAGTAAAGCACTGTGTTGCACTGCTGCATGGTGGCTTTTGTGTTCATGGGCAGAGTCAGGTAACATCAAGTGTAGCAGAGATGAATTTGAATTTAAGCTAATGACGCTTAGATTAATTCACTGAATTCAATGTGTGTGTGTGTGTGTGTGTGTGTGTGTGTGAGAGAGTGAGTGTGTGTGTGTGTGCATTCTTTGATATTGTTATGTTACAGTCTTAGAAATTAAGTTCAATTCAATTCAATTTTATTTATGTATTGCCAAATTACAACAACTGTCACCACAAGATTGTATCTCTTTGTATCTCTTCATATGGCAAAGCTATTGTAATCCAGTGTAATAATGTTGTGTTGCACTTACAGGATATGGAGGCTGAGATGTGGGCCAAATCTAACAGCCTAAACATTTTGTTAGCCAAAGGATTTCAACCTGCATACAACCATCTGAACCAAAACATTACAGTTCTCTGTACAGACAAAAATGACTACACTGACATTTACACAATATCCACAGATGTGAGGCGCTCAGTGTAAGGGCTCATGGGTGTATTTTCCGTTTTAATATGAAAGACACGGTCGTAAGTAAACCTGACTGCTAAACAAGAAAGAACAAAACAAGCTGTTGTCTCTGCTGTGCTTTAAAGGTTACAAACCCCCCCATAGAGGAACCAATTTTCCATTAAATTCAGCTTTTTCTCTTCCAGTTCTCTTCAAACACCACCAGCAGTGATTCACTCAGCTGAATATAAAACTAAACACAACCACTTATTCAGTAACCAGAATACATTTATGCAGAGTGTGTTATTCTTACACAAGTGCAGGTAGAGAGCTACTCGACCCTTTACAGGGCAAGGTTGTTTTTAGCTTGGGTATGGTGTTTGTGTGTGTGCCAGGGTCACTAGGAGGGGAGTGTAGAGAAAGGATGAGAGGGGTGGATAGGTGTGGCCAACTTCCCTCACATAACAATGAAGCAGAGTAGTTGCTACAGCAATGTGGAGGGACCCCGACTCTCCAAATGGCCTTTTAGTTGCCAGCTTAGCTGCCCTCTCACTTATGCATTAATGGCAGAGTTCAGAGCAATATGAGTAACCAATGAAATCACAGGACAATAACAGGCAGCTTGACACACGTGCTCGTTAATGATTCCTGTCTTTATAAAAAGACAGAATCTAAGTTCAACAACCTAATGGAAAATTTGTGTAACCTTTTTAAATTATCAGGAAGTTTTCACCTGTAAAGGAACCCAAACACTGTGTTGTTATCTATCAGAGAGCAGGTCATGGTATTAAGAGGTGAACACAGATGAAGGGAAAAAGCACATACATCATATACTAATATTAATTATTTCACATAGTTACTGTTGGATTTATTAAGAAAAACTGAATCAAGGTACATATATATGTCAAAATTGTAAACAAGCTTCTGACAGGGTGCAATCTTCTTAGCTTGCTCTTTATTGGATAGACAGACAGGAAAGTGCGGAAGCAAAGGGTGCAGGTTGGACTCAAAGCCAGGCCTCCACTTCATGTACTTGCCTGCTCGCCCACTGAGCTAAAAGCGGTTGATATAATCACATGCATTGATTCTCCACAGTGTCACAAAGACGTTTATTTGAATCATCTAATGTATACTATTTATTTTTTCAATGACTTATCTGCACTTCAGGTTGACAGTGATCAGTAAAAATGTTTTTCATGCTTCATGATTATATTACACACATAATATGTAAATGTCTGTGACCTTCTCTATTGTTTAGATTGGCAGTAATCAGGGAAAATATTTCTTCAACAAGGACTAGCAAACCTGGTCAGTTCTCGCAAAGCCTTTCCCTGTTTGTTGCCTAGCAACATGATCATCAGAAATTCTGAGGCTCTTAATATTTTCAGAGGCATTTTTTTATTTTGAACCCAATTTCAACCCAATGAATGAGGACAGAGCCTGCATCTCTATGGCTGGAGGTATGTAACAAACGCATGTGTAGAATCTCATATTTTTTTAAAAATGTAAAAGCTAAAAATGCCAAAAGCTCTCATCTTCTCCTCCTCATACATGCCGTCACAATCATCCCACAAAGCAGAAGTTTCATGTTAAATTAAATTTGCTCATTCTTTCAGGCGCTTTAAGTGCTCAGAGTAGAAAAGCGTTACATAAGAAGCAGTCCATTTACCATTTGATTGATGTTATGTACACAATAAGCCGAGATCGCCCTCAATGAAATCTTGCAACAGTGTAGCAACATGACTGATCCATATGTTTTCCATTTTTACTCCTGATTGGTTCCTGTGGTGCAGGGGTGGGACAACCACCAGCTTTGCCCCCACCCCTGACTGTACTAACATTTATATAGTGCATCACTAGTTTTACCATCCACTCAGAGCACTTTAGGAGGAAGCTGTTTTGCTTGAGTTCTGTGCCCCCTACTGGGCCTCGTGCACATTTGCTGAAGGTTTCCTGCAATTATCTACTGCAATCCTCTTTGTCGCTCATGCCTTTGAAAACGTAGTCTCTGAACACTTGTAAACTTTGGTATAGAGAGTAATTTGTTAGTAATATTTTTAGATCTTGATTGATTTTCAAAACGTAATGATCATGAACCTGACCTCAGCCCATTGTTAGTCAGTGGTGCTCACAGCTATGACATTAGTAACCCCATACACCAACACTTTTATGAAACATGAGCTATCTTAGTTTTATATACACTGCACACACATGTAATATTATATATTTCTTGTTTATATTAATTATACTTGACATTGTTGAAATTAGTTACTTTTGTTTGTATCTGATTTCCTCTACACTCCACGTCTCTGTGTCACCCAGCACAAACAGAGTGCAGACATCATTTTCATATTAATGATCATGAAACTGGTCTCAGCCCATTGTTAGTCAGTGGTGAAAGTTTCACTCATTAAGCTCATAAGGTTGGAAACCTGCAGTGAACTAAGACTGAAGACGTCACCGATGATGATGAAACGTGAACAGAACGAACTTTCTGTGATACTTTTGTTTGTAGTGTGCACATGTCATAGGGTGCTGTGTATTAGTTGGAGGGACCAAAAATGCAGGATATCTTATACAAAGGTAAATTCAAAATGCAGCTTTATTAGCTAGCACTGGGAAGCTTAGCAAAGACTCAGAGTTACCTGAAGCTGACTGACTGAGAGACTGACACAGACACTGACAGACTGGAGCCAACACGACATGAAGAGTTATGATGATAATCTGATGAACAACAGAGGGAAACTGAGGACTCTAACACACATGAGGTAAGTAGGGAGCTGGAACACAGCTGCAGAAAACATGGGCACAGGTAACTAAGAAAGACTAACCACAGGGGAAACGAAACTGAACATAACACACAGGACAAGAAAGAATCAAATAAAACCAGGAAGCTTACATTGAGACTGAGACATACAGACTTCCCAAGGTGAAAATAAACAAAGTAATTTATCTTAAATGTGGTATATATTTTTTTGACTTCTAAGCAATGCTCCCTCTAAGCTGGGAGCATTGCTTATAAGTCAATGCTGGCTCGGTGCTGCGCACTGCTGGTCTCTGCGCGCAGAAAAATCTAACCTGAATTGAAATTAAAATGAAAACTTTAACAATTCTGCTCTGTAGTGTTAGTCAGTGACTGGCTGTTCCTGTATGGGAACGATGCCACCTTATCCCATAGTCCAGCCAATGATGTGATTCACATTCGTATATACACAGCTAATCAACCTCGCTGACAGGCTCTGACAGCGTCCTTATGTGCCGACACCGGTGTTTTAGCAAAGCGGCTGATGTGGAGTGAAGCCACGTTAATGACAACGTGTACAACCATTGGAGATGTGAGCAGGACAGACGGAACAACTGACGGACAAAGTGTGGACTTTATACCAGTTTTTAAATTGTGTTGATTGTAAAACCAGAGTTATGATAAAAATATCTGCAATGTTTGTTTTTCTTCCTGAATACTGTCGTTGTTTATATTTACTGCAGCAGGGGCGATTCTAGGATCAGAGCTTTGGGGGTTGTAACTCCGAAATGACAACACAGGCACGGCTTCTTCAAGACGAGCGCTTCGCTGCATTTATTGAACGCCGTGAAAACTACAAACATAAAACACAAAGGCTTTAAGCGCTTCAGTCTATCAAAAGTAACACTCGTGCTTTAACAACAAAAAATTACCTCGTGGCCGCCTGCCACTTCGGAGGTCCTAGAAGAATACTTTTACAGTCTTGTTCATTCTAAATTAAAACATAAAACAATTAGAACACCATACATTACAAATTTTCACAATATTACAATACAGTTATGGCAAATAGCAAATACCTTATACAGCTGGTAGACTAACCCGGCCTTTGCAGATAGCTCGCTGAACTCCTTAGCGTGATTATTAAACGTGGGCTCACAGCCTATACTATCACGCCCAAACCTCGCGATAATAGCGGTGTAACAAAACTTGTTCTTTGTGCCAAGATAAACACACCTTTACAATACTGACCACAGAAATGTACAAGCAAGAACATTTTAACTGCTGGAACCATCTATTAAACTTCTTTAAACATAAGCCATTTCTGTGACACTTACAGGGGTTCTGAGCACCCAGAGAGCTGCCCAGCCAGGCAAGATAAACTTCACTCGTCACGATGAGACGTCTTCCCCGTCTCTGTCAGTCCCTGCATCCTTAAATGTCTCCAGTTGTCCCGAGTTGTCTCTGAATGTCTCTTTGGTGCATTTAAACCCCTGTTCCTCCCTGTCCTCGTCGTCTGTTGTCCTCCTCTCCATTAACAGTCATCATAATTTTACCATCTCTGTGCCAGTCTGCAAATTTCTTTATTAAATCATAAGATTCTTAAATTCATCAAGTCTCTCTGTGCCTGGGTCACAAAACATGACATCACTGTTTTGTACATTTTAACAATTTAATCCCACATTTGTGAAAGAAAAGAAAAACACTTTTTTAAGTCTGTAACAAAACCATCAAATCTGATCAAGGTTATTTAAATGCTGCAAAAGAAGAATGGATTGGAATAAAAAAAATACATATCCTAACCTTAATTACTGGGAAAATAATGAATGATGCTCATAGTGAGTAAGAAGTAAACTGAGTGCATTTTTTGGACAGAGATTCACTTTTAATGTGTATGTGTAATACAATACAGATACATAAAAAATACACTCTAGAAATAGAGTCATTGAAATGTACAAATGTACAAAATATTGATAAAAAGGCAACTTGGAGGCAACTTTGCCTATGGTACAATGTATACAATGTATGAAAAGATCTTTACTGCAGATCCCAAATGGAAAAGAAATAGTAAAAACTTATATGATTTACTCATGAAAGTGGCCACTTTCTCATTACTTTCATTTATTGTTTTAGTAAGTATCCAAAACATACAAGTTTCATTTATATAATTTTTCAAGGGATCTTATCTGTTTTCACTCTTGTATGCTTTTCATACAAGTTTCACACAGGACAGGTACAAACTTTATAAGATTTATATAAATCTATATCTATCTATTATATATATATCACTGTTTGGTGGTCAACTCTCTCAAGCAGTTTAACAGTTTGTTGTGCCTGTCACTGCTCCCTGTCTGTTTCCTTACCTGCTTCTTCCTGACCTTGTTCTTTCTCCTCATGTTCCCCTCTTTCCTCTCTTCCTCTTCGGACTGACAATCATACACAAATAGATTGTATTCAATTAGAAAAAAAATCACATTAATATGAAAAAAAATTTATTAAGATCACTAATAAAAAAGTCTTCTCTCAGTGTACTTTCACCCAAAAGGCAAATAACAAAACCACATGAACATCCAACATTATTCTGGATTGATGGATCATTTCTCCTTACACTTTTACCTGAATGTGGCTCCTGGGTTTAATATCAGCACATATGACAAAATAACCAGTTTCTCTCATTACATTTCAAACACGACAGCGGTAACAACAGCAGGCTGCGGACAATTTAAAGTTTTAGATTTTAAACATGCTGTATACATTTCAATGGGAGCAACAGGACGGTCAAATGTCACTGATTTTTCTACAGAGCAGGACGGATTGTAGCATAGCTAACATCGTCAGAAAACAAGTTTCCAACACTGCAGGTTACCTGGTGTAATGTTTTCAGCTAAAAAGAAACATGGTCTGACTCCTACCAACTATATAAAGAGTAACTGAAGGTTAAATACAGCTAACATGTCCTGTTTTAAGCCAGACACTTACACCTCCGCTCTGCTGCGTCTCAGCCATTGACTGTAGAAAACATGGACGACGCGACCCCGCCTCCTACCATTGTGCAAAAGTGAAGCCAAAATACCCGCTTGTGGAGGCTGCCATCTTGCAAATTTGGAGCCAGAGTTGCGCAGTAGTGACTTGAGGTGGAGCGACTGTGTAACGCTCCCGCCCACACACCCGCTGGACGTGACCGCTAACACGCCCCCCTACACTTTTTACGTAGCCCGGCTGCTGGAGTTTTTTTGCTGGTTTACCGCACTGACGACTCGTTTAATTAAGGTAAATACAACCATGTCACTGTTATAAAAAAGACACACAGCTCATCATCTTATAGTTCTAAAATCACTCTGTTGTTAATTCGTTAGTTAGATTAGCCGCTAGCATACGCACTGTGTTGGAGGCTTGTTGCTAGCTAGTTAGCGATGCTACACACCTGCTACTCTTAATAGTCTTCAACACTTATGTTTTTTTTATCCATTTTTAGACAGCGATGAGATCAGCTGCACACTCTACAGAGGCCCAGAGTTACTGTTAATATCAAAAATATAATGCTGTCCTTTGAGATTTTAACATAAGACTGTGAGTGTCATGGATCTAAAACTGTTTAAATCTTCAGAGCCCTCTACAGCCTGGTAACATGGAGACTTGAAAAACATCAGAACGTCTCAGTAATGTAGTCTAATTTGTTCTTTTCATTTAATAATAGAGTCCATATTATATTTTTATTAGTAAGTTATTTATTTGTAAAAAATGTTTGGAATCATGTCTGATTTTCGTTCCACTTCTCACGTGTTCACCACTTTGTGTTGGTCTTTCACTTGGAATTCCAATAAAACTGATTCATGTTTGTGGCTGTAATGTGACAAAATGTGGGAAAGTTCAAGGGGGCCGAATACTTTTGCAAGCCACTGTAGGATTGCCGCCTCTTCAGCATTCTTTAGCATTAAAGAATTTTAGCATTGTGGCATAACCAGGTAAACTCCCATGCTCGATTTTTGTCTAAAATAAAGTGTCAGCAGACTGCTCTGTTCTGTTAAAAAAAAACTGCACAGAAATACAAAATATTTGCCGCGTTCACTTCCTGTAGCAGCTCCTAAAAAGGAACTCTACAACCGGTTAATCTGAAGACTGTTCCTGTAGTTCCCCATCAATTTTACATGGTTCATCCCAGCGCTGTTTGCATAGTGCCTCGATCAGACCCCGTTGAATGCTAATGACCAGTTAATTATCTCCTCTGTCAGCACAGTTTTTGCACCTATAACTACCTACCTACCTAACTAAATAAATAAATAAGTGCTGCACTATTAGATTGGATTTTTATTTGCAGGACACCTGTTGTTGCATTTATTGCATTCGCTTTCACAGGGAAAAATGTTTGAACCACAGGATTAAAATGAATCAGAAAGGTGAAATACTAATGCAAGGTCATCCAAGGTCATGCAATGTGAGTAATCCCGTCCATCTAGTAAACAGGCATGACTGTGATCGTTAATTGACTGTTAATTTATCCGGAAAGGGTGAATAGTAAGGATTATCAATAATTTTAAGTTTAGCGCCAGAGCTTCATGTCCCTCTTCTGCAGAAGCTTCTCACTGACCTTATTAATCACCATATAGCACCAATATTTCTGCTAGAAATACACACGCACATACATATTGATCCATATTCAGAGTGCTCTCTGCCTGCCCATTTATATTGCATTAATGGCTGGCTATAGCAGGATCCAGCAATTGACTGATTCAGATTTACATTTCGATTCTGCCTTTCATAGAAGAACATCAGCAGTTAAATAATAATTTTATGCTTTCATGTTCAGAAACACAAGTGAGTAATAATGACTCAGCAGTGATTCTGTTGTAAACACAGAATCACTGAAAACATTTTAAAGGTATAAATATAGTGTAGCAAGACTGTAAATGCATGTGCCTCCACACTGCTCCACCTGATCGCTGCTCTACACAACACATTACCACCAGTTTCCTCAAACGCTACTTAGAGGCCTTACTACTCATGGTTGAGTCGTCCACAGGTAGGGATATCATTAGCATCAGCCATGCTGATTGCATTAAATATTTTAATTGCCTTAATCGTGATGACCACGTTAACGTGTTAACATTGACAGCCCTACAACAAACACAAAAACTGAAGACATTATGATATAGACTTATAATTTGCACAGATGTGTTTTCTAAATTCTGTCACACACATACACGCAAAAAGTGAGCTCAAGAGCCCTCGGTGGACCTGCTTCCTGCTGAAGTCTCACACACAACCTATCAAAAGGGGAGGGAGTGGGCTGGTTCCAAATACTGCAGATTTCATTCATATTATTGTCAATCCAAGCCCATTATGTATTAAAGATTTTTCCTGGGTTGTGTGAAATCCCAGAAAAAAACCCCTATACAAGGGTCTATTAGTCTATTAGTTTATGTTGTGGGTGTTGATACTGGAGTGCAAAATTACTGATGGAAGATGGACAAGAAAAGGTCAAAGCTATCAGGTCCTCAGTTTAGAAAAACAGAGAAAAGAAGAGGAGAAACTAACAAAAGGGAGTGTTCGCCCATGGCACCAAACTGGCTAGGACTAGGGATGGGTATCGTTTAGGTTTTATCCAATACCAGTACCAAACCAGTACTTTTGAAACGGTGCAGCTGCTTAAACGGTGCTCGAACCGGTGCTTAAAGAATGGAGAACACAAACTTTGTCCAAAAACCTCTCATGTTTAACTGTTTTCCACTTTTTCTTTGGTCATTTTAGCCTTTTTGTCCAGGGTGAAGGGAGTATCTGCCATCAAATAAGAAGACAGCCGCATGTAGCTATGATGGTGTTTGCTAGTTCACCTTACATGCATTAATGTAATAACGTGGTTAGCCTACTCAACGTAAATTACACACGAACAACATTAAGCTACTCACGCAGAGAAGAACGGCTGCTGCTGCATCATCATCCTCATCATTTCTGCTACACTGGCAGGGCTAGGGGCCAGGACTCTCCTCTTCGGGTTTTTGGGGGATGTTGCTAACTCCGGGTCGATAACAGGCACCACACCCGCAGTAGATGTGCTCGGTGTGAGGTCTCGCAGCAAGCTATCAAATACGGCGCATTTTTCGGCTTTTAACAAAACGCTATGCGTCGCCAGGTGTTTCATCAGATTTGAGGTGTTACCTCCTTTGACAGTATCACAGTATCAGCTTAAAGCACTTGTTGCAGCTGCTGAGTTTGCATGAGTACAGCCAGACTTTTGACCGCTTCGCCTTGGGCATTTTTAATCTGTAGCTCTGCTCTAAAAGAACGTACGTACCTGGACCCGCCTACTATCCTTGGAAATGTAAAATGATTGGCTAGAATCCAAAGTGTATCACAGCTCAGGAAAAAAAAGCACCAAAATAAAACACCGAAATGTGTGCTGCTTTTCGGTCTGGTTACTACCGTTTATGTCAGAACTGGTACCCATCCCTAGCTAGAACCGCCCCTAACGTCACCTCTTTGGTCGG
Organism: Neolamprologus multifasciatus; assembly: GCF_963576455.1. Lineage (NCBI taxonomy): Eukaryota > Metazoa > Chordata > Actinopteri > Cichliformes > Cichlidae > Neolamprologus > Neolamprologus multifasciatus. The sequence continues at coordinate 802,678 of NC_140451.1, read as the reverse complement.
GAAGGAGCCAGAGGTAATGCATGAGCCTGACAAATACAGACTAGATATAGTCTTATGGCTTGGGCTCTGGAACCAGTCTCCTGGAGAGGGGCTGGTCTCCGGGGCTGGTGGGTATCCTAGTATCTCCTCAGCTTGCTGCTTGTACATTGAGGGTTTGTTCCCTGCGTCTTTGGGTTGGGAAATGTGTCCTGACTGTTGTCTGTGCTTATGCGCCGAATGACAGTTCAGAGTACTCAGCCTTCTTGGAATTCCTGGGGCATGGTGCTTGAGGGTGCTCTGTTGTCCTACTGGGAGACTTGAACGTTCATGTGGGCAACAACTGTGAGACCTGGAGGGGCGTGATTAGGAGAAATGGCCTCCCAGATCTGCACCCAAGTGGTGTTTTGTTGTTGAACTTGTGTGCAAACCACAGTGAGGATGCACTGGGAACGGCTGAATGAGGGGTCCATGAGATCTTCCTTGCACACCTCTGGCAGAGCTTCAACAGCCTTCCAAGGAAGACTGGGAACATTGAGTCTGAATGGACCGTTGCCGAAGCCGCTGCACTGAGCTGCGGCTGCAAGGTGGTTGGTGCCTGTCGTGGTGGTAACCCCTGAACCAAATAATGGACATCAGAGGTGAAGGAGCAAACAGACTGAAGAAGGAGGCCTGTCGGGCTTGGTTAGCCTGTGGGACTCCAGAGGCAGCTGATAGATACCGATATGCCAAGTGGAACGCGGCTCGGGCAGTGGCTGAAGCAAAAACTTGGATGTGGAGGGGTTCGGAGAGGCCATGAAAAAAGACTTTCGGACTGCCTCGAAGAGATACTGGCAAACTGTCAGGCGATTCAGGAGGGGAAAGCGGTGCTCTACCTGCACTTTGTATAGTGCTGGCGGAGCGCTGCTGACGTCGACTGAGAAAATTGTCAGCGGTGGAAGGAATACTTGAAGGACCTCCTTAATCCCACTGGAACGTGGAGGAAGCAGAGTCTGGGGACAAGGGGGACAGCTCTAGGTGTGAGGTCACTGAGACAGTTAAACAGAGCTCCCGGGGTGGATGAGGTCCGCCCTGAGCTCCTGAAGGCTCTGGATGCTGTAGGGCTGTCTTTGTTGACACACCTCTGCAATGTTGCTTGGATATCAGGGACGGTACCTCTGGATTGGCAGACTGGAGTGGTGGTTCCCATCTGTAAGAAAGGGTACCGGAGGGTGTGTTCCAACTACAGGGGGGTCACACTCCTCAGCCTCCCTGGGAAAGTCTATGCCAGGGTGCGGGAAAGGAGAGTTCATCCACTAGTCGAACCTCAGATACAGGAAGACCAATGCGGCTTCTGTCCTAGTCGTGGAACACTGGATTAGCTCTTTATCCTCTCAAGGATACTTGAGGGTGCATGGGAGTTTGCCCAACCAGTCTACATGTGTTTTGTGGATTGGAGAAGGCATTTGACCGTGTCCCTCGGGGTGCTGTGGGGAGTGCTTCACGAGTATGGGGTGTCTGGCCCATTGGTACGGGCTATTCAATCCCTATACAACCGTTGCAAGACCTTGGTCTGCATAGCCAGCAATAAGTAGGACTCATCCCGGTGGGTGATGGGCTCCGCCAGGGCCGCCCTTTGTCACAGATTCTGTTCATAATTTTTATGGACACAATTTCTAGGCTCAGCCAAGTGGCGGAAGACTTTCGCCTGGGTGATCTCAGAATCTGATCTCTGCTTTTTGCAGATGAAGTAGTTCTGTTGGCTTCATCGGTGATGACCTCCAGCTCGCACTGAAATGGTCCACAACCGAGTGTGAAACGGGGGGAATGAAAACCAGCACCTTCAAATCTGAGGCCATGGTCCTCAGCTGGAACATGGTGTAGTGCCCACTTCAGGTCAGGGACGAGTTCCTGTCCCAAGTGTGAGTTTAAGTATCTGTGGGTGGAAATAGCCTTCTTCTGAAAGGTGGCTGGCCTCTCCCTTAGAGAGAGGATGAGGAGTTCTGAAAGCCACCCTCTGCTGCATCACCCAATCTAATCAGATCATAACCAGGTCATATATATATATATACATGTCACGAGGTGGAGAGGGACATGTTATCTAGGGCTTTTTTTATTATGCATGATTTGCTGTGTTTTACCTTTTTAATATTCTAATATTGTACAGTTGTTACTGCCCTTGTGTGGGCGTGGTGTTTTTCTCCGCCTCCTCCTCTCTTGCTCCACCCCTCTGTCTCTCTCTTGCTCTTCTCTCTCCCCAGGACACAGCTGCTGCTCATTGGCCTCATTTACCACCTGGGCCCAGTCAGCAATCACCTCTCTGAGGTTATATAAGCTGGGGATGGGCTGGATGTGGAGGGTGGCTTTCTCTGGTGTCTCCACTTTGAGTGCTAGGTGTGTGATTGTCCTGCTCACGGTGTGGAGTTGTAGAAGCAGTGGGAGAGGCTTCTGGTGGTTTTCCTCTGTGCTGGTCAGTGTGTGATACTGGTCTAGGTGTGGAAAAGGCCTGCTGTGTGTGACCAGAGCCACCGTGCGTGGCTCTTTGTGAGTAGCTCTTAACTGAGCGGTGGTCTTCCTTAAGTTTTGGTGGCCTCCATTATTTTGTTTGGCCTGCCTGGTTATTGCTAATAGCAGCGTTGCTGTCTTTTTCTGTTGAAGCCTTATAGTTGTTTTCTTTGTTGAAGTGGTCACCATCTCTTTGTCTCTGATTTATCATTAAAGCAGCGTTGCTGTCTCTTTTTGTTGTTACTGTTTATATGAATATTGAGTTAATCGATTATAATAAAGATATATTTTGTGTTAAATACCTGTGCCTGGCGTTATTTTCATTTCAACCTGGATCCAACTGTTACTGTCCCCCACCCTCTTCGCCTAGCTTTCATGTGGGGACGTAACAAAGTTTTATTTTTATGAGTTTTATTGCATGTTTTTATGGTATTCATTGATGACTTGTCCTGGAAAGACTCCGCCCCTCCGTGATTCTGAACCTGACACACCTGGGAGGTCCCAGAGGCCAATAAGAGGGCCTGGTAGACCACAGAGGAGAGGCTTGAGAGACAGGCAGCAGGGATGGCGAACTAGGAGTGGCAGGTGACGGCCGCAAGTGGCGGCGGCGCCGGAGTTGGCGTCGGTGAGAGGCTTGAGAGAGAGAGGCCTGAGAGACAGAGCGGCAGAACGGCAGAAATGGTGGAGTGAATGGTGTCAGGTGGCGGCTGCAAGCCCGGACGGGGGCTAGTGAATGTTGCCGTGAGGGACGTGGGACAGCATACGACGCCAGCGAGCAGAGAAGCGGAGGGAGCTGTTCTGCTGCTGGGATAACTGGAGGCCAGATCACGGTGGGGAATCTGTCACGATCCTGGGTCTTATGACCCAGCGTTTTGAGTTTTAGTTCATTTTGATGTTTATAGTTTATGTTTAAGCTCATTAGATTTCTATGTTCATTTGCTTATTCTATTCCCCTTTTTTTTTCAACCCTTGTGTTAAGTCTCCCTTATCCTTCATATGTTTCATGTCTGTTTCTTATGTTGTCAAGTTCATGTAGTCATGTCAGTGTTTCATTGTTTCCTATTTTATTTTGAAAGAGGTCCTGTATTTCGGTGCTCTGTTTTGCTCTTTCCCTGTGGGCGTCGTTATGTTCATGTTGTGTCTACTTTGCCTTTCTGTCCCATGTTTCAGCTCCCTATGTTCTGTCTCAGTTGCTGTTAAGTTTACATGTTTTGAGTTCAGTCAGTGTGTTTCCTGTTTTACTTTGAAGGTCCACGTCTCATGTGAGTGTTTCTAGTTTGCTTCCCTTGTCTCGTCCAGCCTGATTACTCCCAGCTGTGCTCTCCTTCTGTGTCTCATTCCCTCGTTATCCCTCTGTGTATTTAAGCCCTGTGTTTCTCTTTGTCAGTGTCGTAGTCTCCCTCATGGCTGTGTTTCCTTGCTTTTAGTTTACCCATGTCCCAGTTTAGTTTTCCATGCCATCCTGCAATAAAGCAGCTTTTTGAGTTTAATTCCGGTGTGGTGAGTTTTGCGTTTGGGTCCTTTTCCTGCCTGGACACAGCCGAAACATGACAGAATCAGTGGCCAAAGGGCCAGCGCTCTGCCTCCCACAGCGAGACGGGCTGGTGCCGATTGGCGTGCTACACGAAAGCGGGGGGCAGAGTTAAGGGCTCTGCCCATCCAGGGTCTCGCGACTTATCCCATTATAACAAAAGGTAGCCACTATAAGAATAGTGACTCTCGCTGCCCCTCTCTTCCAGCACGCCGGAGCGGAGACACTGATAAGACGGCGAGGACGCCACCGGGTTTCCCTTTCTGCGCCGATTGACTGGATTTTTAAGTGACTCTCACGCCGTGGCGGACGCCACTGGACTTTTAATGTTTATGTTTTATTGATTTTTATGGTGTTTCCCCCTGGTCAGGGCTGTTTTAATTCCCTTTTATATTTTTAACTGTTTTTGTATAATAAATTATATTTTAGTCATACAGTTTTTTTTTAAAATTCAGTCTATTCCCTTGGCTCCTCACTGCTCCATCCGTGTTTGGGGAGGGTTCCCTCCTTTAATAACACCTGTGTTAAATCACTATCACATTCCACCGTTACATACACACGATAGTTGCCTCAGGGTGCTTTATATAGTAATACATACAGAGAAAAACCCAACAATCATATGACCCCCTATGAGCAGCACTTTGGCAACAGTGGGAAGGAAAAACTCCCTTTTAACAGGAAGAAACCTCCAGCAGAACCAGGCTCAGGGAGGGGCGGGGCCATCTGCTGTGATTGGTTGGGGTGAGAGAAGGAAGACAGGATAAAGACATGCTGTGGAAGAGAGACAGAGATTAATAACAGATATGATTCAGCAATACTTGTTATTAATCAACAGCGTCCATGTACATATTCAGCAAAAAGGAAAGTTTGAAGCCTAATCTTAAAAGTAGAGATAGTGTCTGTCTCCTAAATCTAAACTGGAAGCTGGTTCCACAGAAGAGGGGCCTGAAAACTGAAGGCTCTCCCTCCCATTCTACTTTTAAATACTCTAGGAACAACAAGTAGGCCTGCAGAGCGAGAGCGAAGTGCTCTAATAGGGTGATATGGTACTACAAGGTCATTAAGATAAGATGGGGCCTGATTATTTAAGACCTTGTATGTGAGGAGCAGGATTTTGAATTCTGGATTTAACAGGAAGCCAATGAAGGGTGGAACACTACCTCTAAATACTCTAGTTCTTAAAAGAACTTAAAACACCTGAGTTTCCTAATGTGTTCTCAGCTTGTTATAATTCTAGACAAAGAGGAGTAGCAATTTTAATACATAAAAATATTAATTTCACAGTACTCGATGCAGTTATAGATCCAGAGGGCAGATTCTTAATCATTAAACTATCTATACTTGATAAAAAGCTATGTATTGTAAGTGTATATGGTCCAAATGTTGATGATCCCTCATTCTTTCACGGTTTTTTCAGTGCACTCTCTGAACACTTAGATGGCACACTTGTTCTTGGAGGCGACCTCAACCTTGGACTGAATGAAGAAATGGATAGGCTCAATACAGCAGGAACTCAGCGTAACTGGCAGTCCACAAATATAATCAAACAGTATATGAGCGACTTTGGTCTTTGCGATGCATGGCGCTCCCTTCACCCCACCAGTAAGGAATATACTTTTTTCTCACATGTTCATCACTCCTACTCTCGTCTGGATTATTTTTTGGTCAGCAGCTCACTGCTGAGTGACATCTCAGACACTGAGATTCATCCTATAGCTGTCAGCGATCATGCTCCCGTATCTTTAACACTAATGCACAAGAATAACACTACGCCAAGTCAAAACTGGAGATTTAATACATCACTACTTAAAGATGAAGACTTTATTAAATATTTTTAAAAAAAGAGTGGACTTCATATTTAGACTATAATGACACTCCCAGAACATCAGCTTCTGTTCTATGGGAAGCAGGGAAAGCTGTGATGAGAGCTAAAATGATTTCTTTCTCATCCCATAACAAGCTGATTGGGTGAATGAGCCATGTTGTATAGAGCGCTTTGAGTACTCCGTGAGAGTAGAAAAGCGCTCTATAAGAATCAGTCCATTTACCATTTACCATCACATAAAAAGAAAAAAGAAAACAAAAATATTCAGGAATTAGAAAAAACCATCAATTCACTAGAAGAAGCCTACGTGTCCCACCAAGATCAGGAAACATTGAACAAAATACGCAAAACCAAACTAGAATTAAATAAAATTATTAATAGAAAAACTCAATTCCTAGTACAAAGATTTCGCTTGGAGAATTTTGAACACTGTAACAAATCCGGTCAATTTCTAGCAAACCAAGTACAAATAAAGAAAGAAAAAACAACTATGTGTGCTGTTAAAGATTCATCTGGGAACACAATATACGACCCTGAAAGAATAAACAATATTTTTAGGGATTTCTAAGAAATTATATAGTTGTATTCACCACAAACAAACCCGTCTAAAAATGAAATTGATCAGTTTTTGGACAACATAACTCTTCCAAAATTACTAGACAGTCGAGCAGTGGCACTGGATTCACCACTGACATCAGGTGAACTCCAGGAAGCCCTGATAAGTAGCCCAATAATAAGGCTCCAGGTCCAGACGGCTTTCCTGCAGAATTCTACAAAGAATTCTGGACGATTTTGGCACCAGTTTTTTACAGAACGTTGTTGGAAATCAAAGAAAAGACTTCCACCAAATATGAATTCTGCAAACATTAATCTCCTGCTAAAACCAGGCAAAGAGCCTGTATATCCCTCAAGCTATCGTCCAATATCCCTTATAAATGTAGACCTCAAAATAATCTGCAAAGCTCTCTCAAAGAGACTAGAGAAAATAACCCCCCTCTTAATTCATCCTGACCAAACTGGTTTCATAAAAGGTCGGCACTCATCAACAAATACACGTAGATTACTTAATTTGATAGACTACTCATACAGTAAAAACATCGAAACTACAATATTTTCTTTAGATGCAGAAAAAGCGTTTGACAGAGTTAACTGGAAATTTCTATTTGCAACTTTACACAGATTTGGTTTTGATCCTGTATGTATAATGTAAACAGAATTGGTCCTAGCACTGAACCCTGTGGAACTTGGTGCCCTTCAGTCACTGAAAGAAAAACTCATAATGCTCACAGAAATAACGTTAATCTGACAAAAGTATAAATAAATACAAATTTGATGAATGTTAACCAATGAAAGTCAGACATTGCTTTTCAACCATGCTTCAATTATTTAAAAAATAAATGCATTTAACAGGCCTGGACAAAAATGATGGTACCTGTAGCGGCGGCACTCCGTCTCTATTTCACTCTTCTGCACCACCTTTAGGAGTCAGTCCGGCAACATGCATTTGAAACGCGAGCAAGTCCAGGTATTTTACTTTCAAAAAAGATAAAACTTTGAATTTAGATTGCAAGACTCGGTCAAAAAACTGTGTTGCTTCCAGCTTATCCGACTCCTCAACTACTTTCATGCATTTATTTTTAAAATAATTCCCTTGAAGCATGGTTGAAAAGCAATGTCTGACTTTCACTGGTAAATATTTATAGAATTTTTATTTATTATTACTTTTGTCAGATTAAAGTTATTTCTGTGACCTTTGTGAGTTTTTCTTTCATTGACCGAAGGGTACCAACAATTTTGTCCACGCCTGTATATGCTTTAGCAGAAAGGAAAGTTTGAAGTCTAATCTTGAAAGCAGAGATAGTGTCTGTCTCCTGAATCCAAACTGGGAGAAAGACTTTTCAGGGAGTTTTTAGGATATTCTCACAATAACTTACAGTAGTCCAGGCATAGTCTGGAGAACGGTCGTTTTTGCCATACATTCTCTCCAATGACATAAAGATCAGCACAGATATAAGATTATATATATCTAGACTACAGAAATGTGCAGCCTTACATACCCTCATGTGTGAATGCATTGCAGAAGCACAGTCTTCTCAAGCTGTCAAGTATGAGCACAAAACAGGTTAAAGCTGATGTCTGCTGTAAAACACTGCTCTGTCTGTGTGTGACATTTTATTCAGCCTCTGCTCACCATACAGACTTCTTTGTGTATCTCATATTACTACTGGAGTCATTTATTATGAAGGTCGAAACACATTTTGGTAGTGTGAGGTCTCTGCTCCTTTCAGGCTTGTCTGTGAGCATAATGTGTCCTGTTATGCTTTTAGTCAACATTCATTTATCGGTTGTTCCTCAGTGTTGCACCCTCCTGCAAAAACGCTCTCGTTACCGTCAGTGCTGAATGGTTCCTGTTGCAATAGACGCTAACGGCCAGGGGTTAAGTTTGTTGTGCAAGCATTCCACAGGGAAGCTATTTTTCTTGCCACCTACATCTATACCTCACTAATTCATGACCTGTCTATAAATGCTTTGTTAGTAACAATGCCACCCCTCACAACTGGCTTAAAGATGAGAAAAAGAAGCACTGTCATTCCAGAAATTCCTCTGACAAATACAGATAATTACAGGAATTAGCCTGCTATTTTGTCATTAGCCTTCACTTTCAATGAGCCAATAATGAAAAGAGAAACAAGAGTCGCAGACAAAGATGGATGTCTTTAGAGGATTAAGACATTTTCTCCCCCCACCTCTGAGCCCACATATTCAATTTGCTGTTTTATTAATATTATTAATGTAGTCAAGCTTGAAGCTTTGAAGCCGAGAGTTTTCCTTCTGATTGGTATTGTGCAAGCACTCACGGCTCCGCTCAGGGGAAGTCAAAGTGATTTCAAATGCACTTTGTTAGTGCCATGATGAAATGGCAGCTCGCCTTTTTAAAGCTGTATATTTGCAAGCGTGATTATGGGGTGTGTGTTCAAATAAATGAAGCCAAAACAATGACAAACAATCAGCACTTCATAAGCTAGGGAAAGGCCACGGACAGATTAATAAGTGCTTTGCAGACACACATACATGCAAAGGACCTTTGGAGTTACAGATATATGTGACACACCAGACAAGATTTAGTCTGGCACCATTCTGTATCCAAACGAACAGGAGACCTCACCGTGTAATCTACTGTTGATTTGTGTTTGCACGAACGATATCGCGACATAAGAGGGCGATGTTTGCCCTGTCCTCGTCCTGACAGGCATCAGCGGGCCGTTGGCTTTGCAGAGAAGGAGCAAGTTGGACATGTGCGGTGTGTACTCTGCAGTTGTTGAGGTTAAAGCGACAATGATAACACTGCAGTAACGGCACTATAAACAGAAATGAAGCTGATGCATGTGAGCTCTGCTGCTCATTTTAAACATTTTGTTTCCAGGTATTAAACGGCAGAATTTTAAAACTAATGCGTCAACATGTTTTTTGGGGTTTTTTTTTCCTGTCCCGTTTGGCTCTTTTGCATCAGAATTATTGTCTAAAGGCGAAGAAAGATGCCCAACGGATTTACTTTACTAAATGGACCATCCCAGCTGGGACAGTGGCGCAGCTGCCCCTCTGTTGGTCTTCCTTGGTCTCTTGTGTTCTGGGGGCCTCTGGATGTCTGGAGTCTTGATCTCCTCCATACCTGCTTCATGCCCTGGAGGACGGGGCAGTGGCCCCCCCACACCCTCTAACAGATCATTACATGAAGGAACCTTTTAAAAACAAGCGCGTCCATGCTCACAGGTGTACACACGGGTGATCACACACACAAACTACACCCTTTTTGGCTCCTACCTCAAAGCACACTGTGCTGTCGATCTTACGTGCTGCACAATAATGTTTAATATTTAGTATTTACTGTCATATTCCCATATATCATTGAGATGTTGTTTATTCTATTACTCTCGTTTTCTTCTGCTTGTTTTCTTTTTTCTTTCTGAACAGGTGATCCAGGTGATCGATATATGTTTTTTTCTCTGCTTATTCTGTTGGTTTTTGTTTTTTGCCCTTCTCCCCCGTCCCTCTTCTCAGCTGTTTTTCTTTCTCCCAGTCAAGTCTGTCCCGTATTCAGCAAGTGAAAATAAAATAAACAATAAAAGGTGGATCAAATGGACCATTACGGCAAAGCTGGGAGCGTCAACATGTTTTCTATTAGTAATCAGAATATAATAGCAGTAAATGTTACATCTACAACTATGAGCATATTTATGAAAGGCTTTTTACCACATGGTGGGAGGAATGACACAAAGCAGTTGCCTCTGTATATTCTTCTACATGTTTCTTTGGTTGTCACTAAAGGTTTTCAGTACATGTTTAGACCAAGATCAGGTTTTGTTTTCCTGTAAAGAAAGCAACTGTTTGGTGCTTTCCAGTAAACATTAGTAGAATGCTTATTAATAACTTTGATTATTCTGTTTTAAACAACAAAGCTTTAAGCTTTTGGCACCAACCTCAGGACAAAGATGCAGTAAGGACGTTTATGTTGACTGACTTGGCCTTTTTCGCTGCACCCCACTGTCATCGTGTCATTGTCATTGTATAAACCTTCTACATCCATGAGGATGAAACTCTGCACATTATCTTTAAATGAATATCTTAAGCTAAAGTGAAATGTGATTGTGGTTGGTTAAGCTGGTTTGGAAACACAGGATTGGATTCTCAACATTTCCTGTTGCACAAAAGAAGAAATTGTGGAATAAAATGAGATATACACAGAGACTGAATAAGACTTTGCAGCAAAGAATGTGAATATTTTAATTTACCTATCATGTTTAATTTACTGTTGTATAAATAGCAATGGAATATTATAACACACTGACATTTTTATGAGAAATGAATCTAATTATGCAGTAAATGTTTGAAATATGCATGTGCTCACAATCTGAGATGTAATAACTCAGATAATTATAAAAATAACAAATGCACCTTTAATTGATTTGTTCAAAATCTTTTCCCCGAGCATTTCTTCTTTCACTGAAAGTGTAACAAAAAAAGTCCCCAATGAAATTAAATCATGAAAACTAATCAACCACCCCATCCCCATCCTGTCCTGCAGCTACAGTCACCACTAGGGGGCAGTAGAGACAGTCCCATGCTGCCCTCTAGTGAGTTCATTGGACAGAGCACTTGCTGCAGTTTGACAGTCAGTGGGGCTCTGTCAGGATTTCAGTTTCCCTTTCCTCCTCCATAGTAACACGTTGGTGTTTCACCAACTCAGAAGTGCACGACTGCTCTAGATTTCATACAAATAGTGTTAGGATATTAGAGACTTAGAGCTTTTTATTGTCATTGTGCAGTTTCTTGCACAGCGAAATTGGGTTGCTGAACCACAAAGGTGCTAAAGTAAGAAGAAGAGAAACCGATATACAACGAAGGCGGAAAATAAATAAATAATTAAATAAATAGAATAAAATAAAAAACAGTGTATATGTATACATATGTACTATATACATGGTGTATGTGTAGGAAACATTGAAACAGACTGGGACCAAATAATTGCACATGAGCCAAAAATATTGCACAGAATATGGAAAGACTGAGATATTGCACATCGAAGATCAACAGCAGTGTCGGGGTGGATGTGTTGGGGAAGTCTTTACACACTCTTAGTTTGCATTAAGAGTTCTGACAGCCCACGGGAAGAAGCTGTTCTTTAGTCTGTTGGTTTTGCACCTGATGGATCTGAACCTTTTTCCAGAGGGCAGGATGTTGAAGAGGTGGTGGTTAGGATGGAGGTGGTCCTTTATAATTGCCCTGGCTCTGGAGACATCTTGAGCTGGCAATTAAGTCCAGGGAGGGGAGTGGACAGCCGATCACCTTCTCTGCAGTTCTGATGACCCTCTGTAGTCTCTTCTTGTCTTCTTGTGCAACCAGCGTACCACACAGGGATGGCGTCATTATTTAATGAGATAAGGGCCTGAATCTTTAAAATCCCCATTCTGAAATTATTCCTGACACCACTAGGAGGCGTACTATCAACATTAAATGGATGATGAGGACGCAGCTGATAGCTGTAAAAGGTTAAAAGAGAAAAAAGCAGTTGCACTCTTCTTTGGCCGAGTAAAACTCGATAACATTGTTTTATTTATTATTATTCATTACTATCCATTTCCAGATCTGGTGCCTGTTCATGTGCTGCCATTATTAGAGCCTTTGTTCTAACCTTTTCTCGTCAATGATGGATTCCTTCATCACTGCCACTTCCTCTATGTGTCAGGGGATCTTAGTTATCCTTCATATCGTAGGGTTACATCAAGGCAGACCAAGACAAGTTAGTGGAACAAACATGAAGCTCTCCTCCCAAACAAAACACCGTCTCTGATGACAACCGGCAGTCTCAAACACCTTCAGCTGTCACAGACATTATTCCCCTCACAGGTAAATTCTTAAATCCCAACCTTCCACCACAGTATACAACACAATTTGAATAAAGATATACATACATTTCACATTTCCATATTATTAAATATTTTACACTTTAATCAGACAGAAAGGTGAGTGATCACATCTTACAATCATTTCTTTGCACCCCCTTTAATTCAGGACTTCTACACATACATGCATTAGTTCTTACTGGTAAACCTTATTTACTCTCAATCACAACCTTTTCCTTTTTAAAGACAACCACCACATCCCATGATAAGCAGCAGCTGTGCAGGACCTGAAACAAGGCTACCAGCTGATTTTAAAATACCCAATAAATATTCAATAAATAATTAAACTTCTTGTGTGCAACTGTTCTTCCTGTGCAAATCTATGCTTAAAGTGCGACGCTAAATAAAGTGCTAGATAAGGTGCTTCTAAAGTGCTACACAGATTATAAATAAGGGAGTCCTCTTCCTTACACTACCTTATGATAGAAAACATCTCGAGGCAGCTGATGTTGTGATTTGAAAGTATAGAAATACAACTGAATAAAGTTTAATAGAGTAATTTTTTCTACCCCTTAAATCCAGATCACGTTCCAGGGCTGGACCGGCCCTAGAGACCGGCCCACCAGGTTCACAGGAAAAAGCCTTTGAATGAAAACATGACAGTGATGTACACCGTCTGGTATTTATGTATGATTTCTATATAGTTCACATCAGATGGCCACTTAAGGACGTTTCCCTCTCACCACATATCCAAACCGACATCATGACCAGCAGCTTTACAGCTGTGGCTCCAGCAAACATCAGCTGATACTAGAAAGTGATATTAAATAAATTCTAACAACAGCTGATCAAGCTTAAACGTGCTGCTGTGGTTTATCCGCTGGTTTCCTCTTTCTGACGCAAAGTGGGCGATAAACAAATGAGAGAGAAAAGCTGATCAGCTGATCATTGATCAGTTTCATGATGAACAGGAGAGGGAGGGGAGAGAAGAAGAGGCAGCAGCAAAGACAGAATAAATCCAGCTTTGTGTCTTGGTTTCACTCCAGCTGAAGTACAGGACCAATTGCTTCCTCTTCACCTCAGTACGGCTGTGTTGTAATTGGTCCTGCCCAGAGTCCATCATGACCAGTTGGCAAATCCACCACCTTTCATTGTTTATACCATTAAAAAAAACAAAACATAAACAATCAGTCCAGCTGTGTTGCCTTCCCTCTCTTTGCAACCATTTGGTGACACTTATCCAAATGACCTCCTGGATCCTCGATACAGATGGTGACACGATGGATCGGTAAGTCGAAACATCGCTCAGTCCTGTCTTACAGCTTAATATCAGCCATGTACAGGAGGTTTCTGATGGTATTCAAACAGTGCTGGTCTGAATGGGTGGATGTGGCATGTAAAGCACTTTGAGTGAAAAAGCACTCTGTAAGAATCCATGTCCTCTGCTGAATCGATAGCTCTATCCATTCTGGAGCCTCCAGTGTTGTCTTCACAGTCCCACTGAGTGCTTGATGAATGCCATCAGTGCACTATTTGCCTTGTACAGTGCCAGCGTGAGCCACTACTGGTCTTTCCTGTAGTCTGTCCAGTGTTCAGGTTGGTCTGCCTGCTGCTCCATCAACCAGGAGCTGCTGCATGGCTCACAGGTGTCATTTCCAGGCCCACAAATCAACACCCACAGGTCCTGCTGGCCTGCAGCATTCTCACAGCACAGGCTGAGGAGGGCAGCAGCTTTTACCTCCAGAATCAGAAACCTCGATAAAATGTATATTCATCTGAAAGCCTGACCAGAAGGGTCACACACACCAGAATAAAGAATTTCATGCTTCAATAACGAATTGTGCAACAAAATATGCATTAGTGAATTTATTTACAATTAATTTTAGTCACTTACATTACTTAAGTAATGTATTACTTAATAATGTCTTTAAAATCACTAATTATAAATCAATATTTTAATGTAATTATTACTCCATTAATAAATACTTCGAATGGTGCATGGGTTTCACAAACAACAGGATAAAGCTCTCAATAGTAACCTCATTTTTTCAGATAAATCCATTTCAAAATACAACTTTACAGTTACAAATACATTTTAATGTGATTAATCTGTCTTTTTTAGCGGGCTATGTAGCTTAGTCTTTTGAGATGTCATAAATTAACCCATTACTTTAAAAAAACCTTTATTTGGCCCTGCTGTTATTATAAACCAACCTTCAGCTTTCCTTTTATATACAAAATCTTGAAGTTTCAGAATTGGTCACAGTATAGAAACTGGTGAAAATGACTAATATGCTCTTTATGGTCTCTGACCATGGAGCTCTGTAGACTGCACTGCAGCACTGATACCACTGACCACCATATGTTACTACAGATAGTACAACATACCATAGATATTAAAGGAATTGTGCTGCATGTGTTGACTCATATCTAATAAACGTCATTCACCTCTTCTTCACTTTCATATGTCAGTACACCACGGAGCACCATGTGTTACACCAGGTGGAAATGGGGAATCTCTTAACCCAGAGGAGTTAGTCATGGAGGAGCTCACATGCTTCCCTTGGGCAATATTATTAGAAGCCACAGCATACATTTCCACAGATGCACACCTATGAGTTAAGCTATGGGCATGTCTCAAAGATATCAAGGCCTGGGTGACCTTTAATATCTTGATTCTAAGTAAAACCGAGGTCATTGTAAACCTTGGCCCTAAACAATTTCAAACCAGACCCTTACACTAGATGGCATCACGTTGGCCTCCAGTAACACTGTGTGGAAGTGTAGTCATTTTTAGCCAGCATATGTCCTTGTGGCTCTAGGAAAAACCCACTGGGAGGTCCAGGGCCATGACACAACTCATATATTAAAAACATATATAGGGGAGCTTCCTTGCATTTGCGCAACATCTCTAAAGTTAGAAATATCCTGTCTCAGAGTGACGCTGAAAAACTAGTTCATGCATTTATTACTTCAGGCTGGACGACTGTAATTCATTATTATCAGGAAGTCCAAAAACTCCTGAAAAGCCTTCAGCTAATCCAAAATGCTGCAGCAAGAGTCTGACAGGGACTAGAAAGAGAGAGCAGATTTCTCCTGTTTTGGCTTCCTGTTAAATCCAGAATTCAAAATCCTGCTCCTCACATACAAGGTCTTAAATAATCAGGCCCCATCTTATCTTAATGACCTTGTAGTACCATATCACCCTATTAGAGCACTTCGCTCTCGCTCTGCAGGCCTACTTGTTGTTCCTAGAGTATTTAACCCTTTAAGACCTACCATAGAACCAAGTCCGCCAGAGCTTATATTATATGTTTACATGCTGTGGAGCCATTTTTGGGAGCATTTCAAGTTGCTATACATCAATACAACCATTACAGCCCAAATTTTAATAATATGTATGCATTAAGTGCATAGTAATTACATAAATTGCAAAAAAGTGCAATAAACTACAAAAAAATTGAAAATCGTTTTTGTTTTTTAACATATATTTCTAGTTAGAGAAATTTAAGAGGCTTATCCCTCAAAACTGTAAATACAAAAAAGTTGCACAAAATAGTTTCCCACCACAGGAAATTTATTTTGAGTGTCTTCATAGTTTTATTTTTGAAATACACCAATTTTTATACACTGCAGGAAAAACGAAAATAAATATTATTGTGCAAATTTGCAAAAAAGCAGCATATGCATCAAAATAAACTATTTCCAGCAGTGCAATATGAGTCCTAAGCATCCCAGAAACCACACAGAAAGTCAGAAAGTCAAAGATAACTTTTATAAACACCAGTATAGGCTCATTGAGGCCCGGACAGTAAAAAACTACATTTCCGCGAAAATGACGTCACTTCCGGTTTCGGGCAGGTCATGGCGGACATGCGATAGTTCACGCTGATGGACGTAGGAAGTGTTATGAACAGCTGATCGGATCAGCAAAGCATGTTTCTGGAATATTATGTTTTTGTTGCTGCAAGTGCTTTTTATGCAGTTTTTGCAAAGCTATATGTGGAAGGAAACTGTGACCGAGGACAAGCTGATGGCATAAGATGTAAGTACAACTCCTCCGGTTTCATATGCAAAAAAATTATTGCGCTAGCTCACGTGGTTGCAGAGCTACCGGGATTTAAAAATAGTTGCACAAAACAGCGTGCCCGCTCCGACTGGCTTTAAAGGGTTAAAAGTAGAATGGGAGGAGAGCCTTCAGTTTTCAGGCCCCTCTTCTGTGGAACCAGCTTCCAGTTTGGATTCAGGAGACAGACACTATCTCTACTTTCAAGATTAGGCTTCAAACTTTCCTTTTTGCTAAAGCATATAGTTAGGGCTGGACCAGGTGACCCTGAATCCTCCCTTAGTTATGCTGCAATAGATGTAGGCTGCCGGGGATTCCCATGATGCACTGGGTGCTTCTTCTTACCTCTTTTCATTCAGTTATTTATTCCTGGACAGCGTGTCTTTTGTCCTGCCTCCTTCACCCCCAGCGAGGTGAGACTGGCGTGTAACCCGGCGAACGCGGGTGAACCTCCAGGGGAACACAGCCTACCAAGCCACTCGAGCACAGCATCTGGCTATCGCTGTGACAGAAAGCCGCGATATGCGGATGACGCTCCATACAAAAAAAGAAAAAGGATGACGCTCCATACAAAAAAGAAAAATGACGCTCCGTATGGGAAGGCGGAGAAGTCAAGTCACAACAGATCCCCGCCTGGCACTAGGCAGTGACACAGTGCCAGAGAGAGAGAGCCTTTTGCAGCAGCTCGGCCACTCAGTGGATGGCCGAGGTAGGACGAGACCGAGGGCCTGTCCCAGGAGCAGAGCAGCTGACCTGCACCATCCACGACAGGGGAGGGGCTGGTGGCTCAGGCCACTGAGGGCCCAAGTGAGGAGCAACCCAAGGTTCGTCACCAGGGCATAGCAGCCACTCTGCGCCATCCGTAGACAGGGGGCCAGCAAGAGTGGGCCTGATAAGACACTAGCAGACAGTTGGGAAGTGTCAGCTCACTGAGCGGGCATCTGCTGGCCATGTGACCCGCGACACAGAGCCAACACACTAGACAGAGAGCCAGCGCTGCATGCTGGAGAACACTCACTCGCCGGCTGATGTATCAGATACAGCAAGGTTTGACTGGCATGTGAGCCGGCGAACCGCGGGCTATACGCCGGGGAACACCACCCGCAGCAGCAGTACAGCTGCAAGGACGCAGGGCCAGGGCAGGGATGCGACCTGAAGGGTCCATCCAACCACGGAGCCGCCCAGCCGTCCACAGACGGTGGGGGGCTGGCGGTCTAGCCCGCTGAAGGCCAAGCGGGGACTAACTTGAAGGTCTGCCCCAGGGCTGAGTGGTCGCTAGCGCTTTCTGCAGACAGGGGAGTAGCAAGAGTGAACTGCGAGAACAAGATACTCGTGCACAGCGCTGCAGGCTGAAGAATCAGACACAGCGAGGTCCGGCTGGCATGTAAACCAGCGAATGCGGGCAATACGCCAGGGGAACACAGCCAGGAGCTGCAGCAGCTGATATGCTAGAGAGAACCGGTTAAAATAGGAGAACGGAGAATAGAGAACGCCAGGGGAAGACAGCCTGGAGCTGCAGTGCAGCCAGGGACTGCCGGGGGTGTCAGCTCACTGAGCGGGCCCTGCCGGCCACGTAGACCCACAATATTTGGGGAATGTGCCAGACAGAGAGCCAGTGCCGCAGGTCGGAGAACTGTCAACCACTGGCCGAGCCGTCAGAGGCAGCGAGGTCCGACTGGCGTATAAAACTGGCGAAGCACGGGCAAAAAGCCAGGGGAACACAGCCTGCAGCAGGGCTGGCCACTAGGCCCAACTCAAAGGATGTCAGGAGGGACGGCTGGAGGACAGCTGAGCCCAGGCTCCGAGTCCTCCCCGCCTCAACTGAACACGCCACACGCCTGCAATAGGCCCCTCAGCTTCTTCACAGCGAAGTGGCGGCAGGGTAGACAGGCAGTCCCATCAGGCAACCCTGGTCGTCTGACTGGAGCCAAGCGTCATAAACATCAACCTCCTGACAATCAACCTCCACCAGCCCAGGCCTCACAGAGGCAGGGCCATGGGAGGGAACGCTGTCAGGGGCCCGGAATCAGGCGACCCAGAAATGGGTTCACCCGTCCGGGGCCCCACTCCAGTGGTAGCCAGAGGGGATGGAAGCTTCTTCAACATCCACCTCACGATAATCAACCTCCACCGGCCTCGCAGAGGCAGGGCCATGGGAGGGAACGCTGCAGCCATCATCCGCATTTAGCCTGAGAGGCACAGGACTGGGGCAGGCTCTCCATGCCCAGCCGGCCTGCAGCTGTCGTGTCAAGCTCCACCCCATAGAGGGAGCGACAAAATGGCCACCAGCAGGGCATAAGTAACCATCACGCCCCGTTAGGGCATGCCACCCTGCCCAGGGAAGGCCCGAAGGGGAAACAAGGGACTGGGGGGGACTGCGGGCAGGGGACCATAAATGCTGGGAGGCAGGGCACTCAACTGCCTGCAACCAGGCCAACCAGGCAGCAGCGGCACCTTAGAAAGGAGGCGCTGAGGCAGCGTGATAGCATCAACCAGGAAGGGCTAATTCCCACACCCTAGTGTCCTAGTGCTCTAGTCAAGAGCTGAAGGGACCCATCTCGCCCGACACTGTGCCTGGGGACCAGCAGGGGGCAGCCCAGGGACAGGTGGGCAACTCCGGAGGACAGGATGGAAGCTTCTTCAACACCCGCCACGTGATAGTCAACCTCCACCAGCCCAGGCCTCACAGAGGCGGAGCCATGGGAGGGGCGCTGTGGGAGGGGCCAGCAGTGAATCAGCAACAGGTGTGGGAGGGAGGGGACCCAACCCATGGCCTGCCTAACTGGTGTCACAGCAGTGGCAGCCATGTTCCCCATAGTGGCCTGCTCTCTCATTTTTGGAGGCAGGAGAAGGGGGAGGGGCGGGCCATTTAATGATGTCAGAAAACCAAGCATGGTCTGTCTAGTTCGTCCTGGCAGCAAAGCAGTGCATGCAAGCCTCCGTTTCTTTAGCCAGCACAGCATGCTCTAGACTGCTTTTATGTAGTTATTTATTTCCCCTTTTTCACCCAGGCACAGCAACACTGCTCGTGCCTGTCATCAAAAGGCAAAAATGCCATACACAGACATGTTTGGGACGTGTGGGCTACCATACTTCTGCTACCGAGCAGTGTCGCTAGTGCCGGCAACACGCCAGACAGGCTAACCGGCTGGAATGCTACTCGCAGGCCGGCTAACAATTAGCCAGCACGAACCGTAGCCTAATTCCCCTCTGTTCATTCCCCACAGTTTTAAGCAGGCCAACAGCGAACACTTGGAACACTGAAGCCGAATCCAATCTGTGTTTACATACTTTGCAGCCGAGCTGCACAGTGCACGGGCGACAGCGTATGCTTGAACGCTGAAGCTGTGTCCCTGCTGTGTTTGCTCACTGTAACCGAGCTACTCGCTAGCCGGCAGCCGCACAGCGGACGCACATACATGCAGCACTCTCATGCACATTGTCTAAAAGAAATATCCAAAAGCCACGAACAAGGGGGCTCGTACCCCGTACATATGGAATATGTAACGGTGTGGAGAGATAGGCTGTGTCCCAATTCAGCGACCGCACGCTCCGGAGTACGCATTTTGAGACCTATTACGTCACAGCGATGCGACGACGGCTGTCCCAATTCGAAGTGTACTCCAAATGCGCCGTCGATTTCCCCAAATTTCAAGCGTGGTCCGGCGAACGCTTTGTGGTCCCATATATCCCACAATGCACAGCACGACGCAGCCAGGTCAGTGCGTAATGATGGCATCAGCTGCGGAGGAGGTTGAAACGGCGGCGGAGGACAGCAACACCCTAAAATGTAAGATATGTGTGAAGGAGCGAAACAAATGCCAAGATGTAAAAGTCAATGGAAGTTGAACAGTAAACGTCAAGGTGACTCTTGTGACACCTGTCGGACCCACGTGACCGTAAATGCACCGTCCCACAAATCTGTGAATCGTTTACCAGACAGAAGGCAGTATGAATGGAAGTATCACCACTACACGTGTAATCATTGTACTAATATGACCCTTCCTGGGCCACAAACAGACATGTCAACATATACCAGGCAGGAATGTAGCTGTGTACACACCAAATATCTGTGTCCGCAGCACATCATATATTTGCAAAGGTTATCACACCTGCCATGTCAGAACCCCCTGACCCCAACCTAGGGCCTGAAAAAGTAAATGTGTGGCAGTCAGTGCTGCCCCTGTCCCACAAGAAATTGTTTTGGCTGATATTGCAGTTTGCACGAGGCACCAGTGGCAAAAAAGGAGGAGGGATGGGAAGGAGGAACTCATTGCTCTAATAAAAGAGTACATGGCAACGCAACGTCAAATGGAGGAACGGAGAGCCGAGAGGATGGACAGGCTGATAGGTGTCCTTGAGAAGCCAACATTTGTTTTGTACGAACAAGATGATTTCAGTTATGTAAATAAAAATTCAGAACATCCCAACTGTAACTGCATGTCTGTAACAACCTCCATAACACAATTTCGGGGGGCCTGACCTATTGCACTTGCCAAACTGTGAAAATAACAACAGTGCAACATAAAACACAACAGGACTGTTGGTAATGCACTGCCTATTGTGGTCCAGGATTAACCTGAGTGTCCCAGTATGCACAGGTATTATTAACCAGGCCTGACATTTGCCTGAGCAGGGAGTCTTGGGCAGTGCTGCTTGATCCGCTGGACCAGGACCAGAGACATGAAGGAGGTGCCACAGGTGAGACCCCTGGTTTGCGTAGCCAGGTACTGAGTGGAGCATCCCACATAGGCGTCCCCAGATGTTGCTCAGGCATGCTCATTCCCACTGTCTGCAGGGCTGGTGACACTGATGGCTGCCATGTCACTAGATTGTAATCATAACAATGAAAAAACGACATGGTAACAACAAGCACGTTGATACAGATGTGTCACGTGAAATCCCAGCACTGAAGATGCACCACTAAGGGATACCTGCCTGATGACAATAATCATGGTCTGGGGTAGCTCCTCCAGGGCAGACACCTCAGCAGATAGCTGGTCCCACCAGTGTGCTGACTGCCTCCACACCAGTCTCCCCCTCATCTTGGGCATCATCCTCGGGCTCCTCATCTGGGGCCACAATGTCACCAGCACCGATGCAGATGTGTGCAGAACGGCACATGCTGTTATGACCTGCGACAGATGTTTAATCTTGTAAGTACAGTGTACATGCCAGTACACTACAGTTGCCTTATGACAAAACAACAATGATGCTGTATTAGAGTGACATACATGTGGCACGAAGGTGTGGTGCATCCAGCGCTTGCAGGAAGATGACACGGAACCGTCGTCATCATTCCAAAGGACGCTCTATGACAGAGCGTGCCCTGGATGATGTGCGTTAAAGCACTGGGCTCCCACACCATGGACTGGCTCTTGTAGGGGGTGATGAGTGGATGTTGGAGACATGGGTACACCCCATCTGCAAGGATAAAATGCCCTGGGGGAGGGTAACGGGCCTGTCGGTACAGTGGGCTGTGGTGGAGGACCCTGGAGTCATGCACGACCCCGGCCAGCCCACATGTGTATCGACAAAGCGGCCCTGATGGTCACATACCGCCTGCAGGATTAGACGGGAACAACTTCTGTTCCTGTAGCACTGACGTCAGGGCCGCTGGGGGCTTGATGCGGACATGGCAGCAGTCAATTGCACCAGCAGCTTCACAAAGGCCCTGTGCCTGCCAGCTGTGCAAACCCATTGGACATGGCATCTAGGTCTTCTGGGTCCGAGGGAGGTGGATGACCTGGTGGTGCGTGGCCACCACCTCCTCTGTGACCCTGTGCACGATGCGGTGAACAGTAGGGATGGGTGCCGGTATCATAAACGGTAGTAACCAGACCGAAAAGCAGCACACATTTCGGTGCTTTATTTCGGTGCTTTTTTTTTCCTGAGCTGTGATACACTTCAGATTCTAGCCAATCATTTTACGTTTCCGAGGATAGTAGGCGGGTCCAGGTACGTACGTTCTTTTAGAGCAGAGCTACAGATTAAAAATGCCCAAGGCGAAGCGGTCAAAGTCTGGCTGTACTTCACAGCAAAAGATGCAAACTCAGCAGCTGCAACAAGTGCTTTAAGCTGATACTGTGATACTGTCAAAGGAGGTAACACCTCGAATCTGATGAAACACCTGGTGACGCATAGCGTTTTTTTAAAAGCCGAGAAATGCGCCGTATTTGATAGCTTGCTGCGAGACCTCACACCGAGCACATCTACTGCGGGTGTGGTGCCTGTTATCGGACCCGGAGTTAGCAACATCCCCCAAAAACCCGAAGAGGAGAGTCCTGGCCCCTAGCCCTGCCAGTGTAGCAGAAATGATGAGGATGATGATGCAGCAGCAGCCGTTCTTCTCTGCGTGAGTAGCTTAATGTTGTTCGTGTGTAATTTACGTTGAGTAGGCTAACCACGTTATTACATTAATGCATGTAAGGTGAACTAGCAAACACCATCATAGCTACATGCAGCTGTCTTCTTGTTTGATGGCAGATACTCCCTTCACCCTGGACAAAAAGGCTAAAATGACCAAAGAAAAAGTGGAAAACAGTTAAACATGAGAGGTTTTTGGACAAAGTTTGTTTTTTCCATTGTTTAAGCTGCTTCCAGCCAAGAGTGATACCATATATGCCCCATAGCTGCAGAAAAGGCTAACATTGTTATCTTTTTACAAAAAACAGCTGAACATGAGAGGTTTTTGGACAATTTTGTGTTCTCCATTCTTTAAACACCGGTTTGAGCACCGTTTAAGCACCGGCACCGTTTCAAAAGTACCGGTTTGGCACCGGTATCGGATAAAACCTAAACGATACCCATCATGAACAGTGGAACGAGGTATTGCGAACACCCTGGACACGACCCTGTAGGCTGCTCCACTCGCCAGCCAGAAGAGGAACACAAGGGCCTCGATCGGGACACCCCAACCACGTCTCCAATCCTGGTTCAGTAGATTCATCAGCGCTGTCACAGACTCCCTGCTGAGGCGGAAACCAGGCCTGGTGTCGTCATTATTGAAGAATCTGTCCAGGACGGGGACACTCAGGTTAATCCTGCAGTACAGGGGTCTGGTCTGGTGAAGGTAAATACAGGAAATGACAGACATTGTTTTATTCTAGTTATTATTCTGACTGTTCTTATTTTAGTGGACAGTGGACACTGTACTTGTGTGGAATGTCCTCGGATGTACTGCTGCAGTGTGCTGTTTAGGACTCACCTGTATATATCAGGATCATTCGTCTGTGACGGTGGGTTGTTGGGGCTCTTCTATTAGCAGAGAAATTACACAAGGACGTGGTCTGTGTCCATGTTGCCGATCGGGAGGGGTGGCAGGCACAGCTGGTGACGTACATTTGAAGTGCAGACTGTCCCATTTCACAAGCCTCTCACTTCTTATAGTACGCGCCGTACGTAGCACGCGAACTGCGCTTACTCCGGAGCATGTGGTCGCTGAATTGGGACGCAGCCATAGTCTCAACATGCTCGAGAACTCAGAGCATGTGGTTCAGAATCACAGGTCACTCTGCATTTAACAACAGGCTTAATAGGTTAGCTTTTAATACCTTTTTTTTCTCTTAATAAAATCATCATTTAAGATGATCTTTGTCTAATATATGAAATTTGTTTGATAATCTGGAATATGAAATATGCTTTTTCACAGCACTGTAGTTGAGAGAAGTGGGCAGGCTTTTTCTTACTGCAATGACTGATTAGCATTAGACAATATAACTTCATTAGGTTTAGGAAAGGATTATGATTCGGGTTGAAACTAACAACCATAACACTGCTCGCTAACAAATGATGAGTCGGGAGTAACAGATGGCTCGTACTAATGAACAAGTCTTTCACACCTTCTGTCTAAATGGGTCACACTTTTTGCTTTAACACAAAATCTACTCCCCGAGAATGAAAAGGGACTGGGACTGCATGTCCTCACATTATATTGTGCACTCCTAGTTTTAATGACCAGTCCGAGTGCTTTGGTCAAGTCACAGGCTCTTAAGTTTCTGAAATTCAAAGACTTCAGACAACGTATGGGACCTCCCATGATGCACTGAACATCTCTTTCATTTCATTCTTCATGCATTTATATGAAACGACATCATTTAGTCTGTCTGCTGTCTTTAATGTTCTGAAGCTACCAACATAGTCAGCAGCATAGAGCAGCTCACTTGTCTTGATATCACCTGACAGCTGGTTACTGTCAGGCTGTTGATGGAGAACTAACTCTTGCTCATTCCCCCCCCATATGTCCCTCACCTTCAAGTATCTTGGTGTCCACATCTCCTCAGACCTGACGTGGTCTGCCCACATTCAGGTCCAGACCAAAAAGGCTAGGCAGCACCTGTACCACCTACGACAACTGAGGAAGTTCAGTCTCTCCAAAGATCCTCAGGATTTTCTATACAGGCGCACACAGAACATGACATCGTGGTTTGGGAACAGCTGTGTGAAGGACCAAGAAGCTCTCCAGAGAGTGATCCGTACAGCAGAACGCTGCTGCAGGACTGCTCTCCCCCCGCTTCAGGACACCTACACCAGGAGATGCCGGACTAGAGCAGATACTGAAGGACCCGTCCCATCCTGGCAACAAACTGTTCCAACTTCTGCAATCTTGAATTGAATTCAAAATCCTGCTCCTCACATACAAGGTCTTAAATAATCAGGCCCCATCTTATCTTAATGACCTTGTAGTACCATATCACCCTATTAGAGCACTTCGCTCTCGCTCTGCAGGCCTACTTGTTGTTCCTAGAGTATTTAAAAGTAGAATGGGAGGGAGAGCCTTCAGTTTTCAGGCCCCTCTTCTGTGGAACCAGCTTCCAGTTTGGATTCAGGAGACAGACACTATCTCTACTTTTAAGATTAGGCTTCAAACTTTCCTTTTTGCTAAAGCATATAGTTAGGGCTGGACCAGGTGACCCTGAATCCTCCCTTAGTTATGCTGCAATAGACGTAGGCTGCCGGGGATTCCCATGATGCATTGAGTTTTTCCTTTCCAGTCACCTTTCTCACTCACTATGTGTTAACAGACCTCTCTGTGTTGAATCATATCTGTTATTAATCTCTGTCTCTCTTCCACAGCATGTCTTTATCCTGTCTTCCTTCTCTCACCCCAACCAATCACAGCAGATGGCCCCGCCCCTCCCTGAGCCTGGTTCTACTGGAGGTTTCTTCCTGTTAAAAGGGAGTTTTTCCTTCCCACTGTCGCCAAAGTGCTGTTCATAGGGGGTCATATGATTGTTGGGTTTTTCTCTGTATCTATGAAGCGCCTTGAGGCGACTTTTGTTGTGATTTGGTGCTATATAAATAAATTGAATTGAATTGAATTGAATCTGGTAGAAGGTTCGCATCATCCGGGCAAGGACAGAGACTCAAGAGGAGCTTCTATCCCCAAGCCATCCGGGCCCTAAACACACACACCCGCCCTCTCACATCATCTATAACTGACTGAGACAGGACTCTCTTCCAGACACTTAAAACCAGGCACAATGTACATTTCAAATCCTTTAATTTTAAATATGTTTATATTGTCTATTCTGTAAAATAGTCAGATGTCTATTCTTATTAATGCACAGAATTCACCTGCTTGCTGCTACCACTGCACATTCACCCCAATGTATATACTCTATATATAATGTTCTATGCATGTGACAAATAAAAAACCTTAAAGAACCAGTGAGCTGTACTCAGCTGGCACTACCACAAAGTTCGGCTATATTTAGCTTCTGCTCCACCTTACATCTGCAGCAGTTGTTTCACCTGCCATTACTGGAAGTCCCTAAATGTAATCAACATGACATGTTTTGGTTCCTTTTAGTGTTTTGTTACATGTGCGCTGCTGAGGGCCTCGGTCTTACTGTGCAAAGTTGCCCCAAGTGACAAAGTTGATTTAATGGAATTAGTGTCCGTCATCATTGAGCTTAAAGAACGGAAAACAATGCAGGGATATCTCCATCTCATGGTGAAATCTAAACACTGAGTTCTTACAAACTGTGTAAAAGTCAAATCTATATTTTGTATTGGAGAGAAAGGACAGGGCTTTGAGCTGTCTGTGCTGAGGAAGTGCTTCATCTTGAAAATGCCATCAGTCAGTAAACCTGTCAGCATAATGGCTCATCAGCGGACAATTGTCGTCTGCACATGGGAAACACTTTCCCTTTGAAGACAAGGACATCGTGAGGTGTCAAGAATGAGCTCATCCTGTGATCAAGTGTAGGAATTTCCTCCTGTCAGTGAACGGTCCAGGAAAAAGTGACAACTACTCCTTCAAATGTTACAGATTTCCACCCTATAAATATAAATGTGGGGAACTCTCGTGCTTTTGCAGTAAGTTACTCTGTAGGAGACTGACGGTGCAGCTGTCAGCTGGGCCTGCTGGAATAACAGCAGAGAGCATTTGTGAGATAAACGAGGAGATGCTATCATCTCTCAGAATGGTAGAAGACATATGAGGCCATTCTTGGCTCTTTGCTGATTGGGACACATGTCCAAGGATATAGTGTCATTAACATGGACCTTTGTCCCTGCCGTCCATGGGAGAAGCCCGTTTACATTGACCCGTCCACCACACACAGAAATCAGTCCAATCTCCATTCTTTCTTTTCTGTCCTGTTTCTTACATCTTCCTCTTTCTCCATCACTGAGTAGTTGGGAGTAAAATATAAGCTGGCAGAAAATTAAAGACACCTGAAAAGTATTTGTACTTTGTTACTGTACTTGTACTTTGTTACTTCTCACCTCTGGAAATATGCGTGCACACACAAAATTGTTTGGTCCAAAGTATATTTAGGAAGTATATTTTGATTTGACAGGCATAAAGGATTTGCAGGAGGAGGACCCAAATGCAGGCTTTTGAGGCAACAGAATAAACTAAAAACATGCCTTTATTTTACGTTTTGGACTAAGTCAAAGTCCACAAATTAGAGGAAGTGAACACAGCTAAGGAAAATAATGTACAGGTGAAGAGAATCTGGGTAGCAAGACAAGAAGGAACTGAATAATCAATACAAAGCACAGGAGACAAAAGACCACCAAAATAAAGCAGGAAGTAACAAACAGGAAACAGATATGAGGACTTCACGAGAAACAGAAGGACACTGGGGAGGCTATACTAAACTGAAACACTACAAAAGTAACCCGAGCTACAGTACAAAAAGCAAAACAATGACCTAGAATATAAAACTCGACAAAACTCAAGGCCTGAATTTTAAGATGCAGGTCAGACACCCAGGAAATAACAGCGGCCCCTGCAAGCAGTTCAACCATAGACTGCAGGTTATTGTTGGGATTACATCATGGTTTGAATTCAATACACCTGTCCACCTGTCAGTGAAATATTATGTTATCTGCTGTGATACTCTGTGCTTTCAAAGGGCAGTGACCAAGTCTCATCATGTGACAAATAAGGAGAGAGAGTGGTCTCCAAAGACGACTGAACTGATCACTATTTTATAGTTTCATAATTCCCAGTCTACGATCATGTCCCCTGGAGCACCAGTGCTTGGCTAGCATGATGGTGTAGTTGTTAGGATTGTTGCCTCAAAGCCTAGCATGTGTTTTGGGCTGAAATTAGCATTCATGGGTAACGAATGGGTGTGATGTTGTTCAAAGACCTGAAATCAGCTAAATTTGAATTCACACTTACCTGCTGAGCAATTTTGTCTTGATTAGACTTCGGTTAAGATCCCTGACTTTGGACCTGGCAGACTTGGGTTTATATGATAAGTATTTTTCTTATAACATAGTTTCCTGGTTGTTTTCTTTATATTTATATTCTGTGGTTTTAGTTTCTCATCTAATTCTGTTCATGGTAACGGTCGGATATTTAATTCCTTAAGTTCTTGTATATTCCTGCATCCTTGTGTTGTACGTTACTTCCCATTTCACTCGTGGCAGTCTTTGTTTCTTGTGCTTGATGTTTAGTTTTAATTCCTTTCAAGTCCTTGTGCCATGTTTTCCGACTCTTTCCTCGTGTTTGTAGACTTTGTTTATTTTTGCTGACAGGATTCTGATGTTTCCTGCATTTCAGTCCACCCTGCAGCCGATCTATGACACGTACACGTTGCAAACACTTGAACTTTTATTTTTATTTGCAAAATGGTTGTTATCAGACAGACACAACTCTGAGCATAGGAGAACATAGATTTCCAGATGCAATATAAAAAAGCACATTTATGGGTTCATATATGTGCAGTTGTCAATTCAATTCAATTCAATTTTATTTATATAGCGCCAAATCACAACAAAAGTCGCCTCAAGGCGCTTCATAGATACAGAGAAAAACCCAACAATCATATGACCCCCTATGAGCAGCACTTTGGCGACAGTGGGAAGGAAAAACTCCCTGTTGTGTAGTGATTAGCAACACTGCCTCACAGCAGGACAGATCGGAGTTTGTTTGATTGTTTTATGAGGTGTTTGCAG
This sequence comes from Neolamprologus multifasciatus, assembly GCF_963576455.1. Classification (NCBI taxonomy): domain Eukaryota; kingdom Metazoa; phylum Chordata; class Actinopteri; order Cichliformes; family Cichlidae; genus Neolamprologus; species Neolamprologus multifasciatus. The sequence continues at coordinate 773,978 of NC_140451.1, read as the reverse complement.
AGGTGCAATCCCAATCTCAACATTTTTAGACATCTGGCAAAGTCTTCTTTCATTTCTCTTCAGGGTTTTTAAGCATGTGTTTACTGAGTGGGTTCTTTTCTTTCTATTATCAGAATATATTTAAAGAGGGTAAAAATGCTCAAAGGTCTTAGAAATAAAAATGATCTAACTCGTGGTGAGTTTAACGATCAGTTTGAGACGGAGATGCTATCAGGTAAGGAGCAATATTTAAAGACAGAAATACATAAACTATTAAAGTCTTGAATTTCAATTAGCAAAATATGAGTTCAGTTTGAATCAACTGAATTATTTGTAGTTTCACAGCCAATTTAAACCAGTATTTCTGAGCGCTGAGCAGCACTTGGCATTTTAGATGACTCACATCTACCAACTCAGAGTTTTATTTTCACAGAGGAACATTAAAACTAATCTGAGAGTCAGACTAAGAATGTGAGACAGTGCAGTGCAGAGACAGACATAGAAAGAGGTCAGGGGTCCTTTTGTTTTCTGTTCCAGTACGGGGAAAAACAGGCACTCCAAGACCTCGAACTATGCAGCGCCAGCTCCCACTCACCCGCTCTTATCCACAGGATCAAAAGTGGCAGAGTCACCACTGTGACAACACCCTCATCTCCTCCATTCCAGACCCAGGAATGGCACCAATGCTGTCACTTGAGCCTGTCTGCTCAGCAGCATATTTCAGGGCATCATCATCCCTTATCAAAAATATCTGCGAAGAAAGGTCCAGCTGGAATAACTCAGCCTGGGATTTCTTTTCCATTGGGACAAGTCCAGTATGCCACAGGACAATCTACAGTTTAAGTGGTGTGATTAAGACAGTATGAGTCATTTTGTTATGTGTAGTAAATAATATCAAGATACAGACCTGAAAACACTGGATGTGCTGTGTGGAGGTCAGAGATGGCATCATGTGCTGGTGTGAAAAAGTGCCCCACTTCCTGATTTCCTGATTTTGTCACACTTAGATGTTTCACATCAAACAAATTAAAATATTAGACAAAGATAAGATGAGGTTGTATGTGAGTTTCACCCTGCATCCTTCCCTCACTGTGCTCACCCCACAGCACACTCTGATGGACATCTCCCCCAGGACTCACTGGCTCCCCGTTACATCACTTCCTGTGTGTTCCTCTCGTGTAACACTCTCCGGCCGCTGCCTTCAAAGTTTCTCAGCCCTCTGTGAACGTTATCACGCCGAGCTCTGAGTTCTGTTTTGTAAATAAAACCTGTAAATAGCTCTTCTAGTGCACCGAGTCTGCTTTTGGTCCAACTCTTGCATTTCCACCAGGTCATGACAGTAAAAACATCAGAGTTTCCTGAATCAGCAGCTGAAGGAAGATCATTAAGAACTCTGAGAAAAGCATGTTCAGTATTGTAACGGGACTTAAAACCAGACTGAAATTGTTCATAAATATCAAACACCACCAAAAAAGTTTGTAATTAATCATACATACCTTATCACTAATAATGGTGACGAACAACTCTCTCCAGGACCTTTAATACACCATTCTGTGTTGATGTAAACACACAGTCCACCGATGTGTGCTTTTCCGAATATGCCTTCTATCCACTGAGTAAATGTGAGCAGTGAACGACTCATGGATTTTGATTTTGGCCCAGATGTAATCAGAGTATTTGTACCAGTGACTGTAGCTTTAAAGAGCCAAGTGTTCTTCAGTTGCAGGGAAGACCCGAAGGACAAGAGTTTGACGTTTCTGGATGACAGGTTTGAGGGAACAATTGTTTGTTTGTTTTCACCATAGGAAACACATCATTGGATTAAAAAGGAGCTTAAATTTCAGGGATGTGTTTTTGTAGTAACCCACAGGAACTTTTTATTTTATTTGAATTTATTTTCAAAAACGGGGAATAACATCAATTTGTGTTCATCATGAAAAACATAAATGTTAAAGTTTCATACTTCAAAGTTTTCCTAGTTGAAATGTTAACTAAGTATCTCTAATCAGTTCATATTGTTGGAACAGAGTTCTGATGAAGGCTGTTTCACTGGGTCTGTGTTGTACTACATGTCTGCTGGACGTGATCTCGTTTTAGTCATCATTTAATATGAAGTGTTTTTACACCAGTCATCTGTTTTAGAACATGTATTGAGGAATAAAGATATTTGCATTGGAGTGTGTTTGATAGTTGACCAGAATAAAATACACAGAAGGCATCTACGTTCTGTAGTGTTTATCAAGGGTCATGTTTTCTCTTCCTCAAACACAAATAAAATGCAGGTTCATATCTAACAGTGTTTGTTTATCGATAAATAATCCTGAACTTCTACATTTACTAGTTTACAAGAAACTGTTGAAGGTGTGTAGCAGCTGTACAACATCTTTAGTCATATTGAAAACAGCGGTAACAAGAATTCATGAATGAATGTATGAATCAGCAGTTTAATCTGAAAACAGAAATCAAACAGGATCAAATGCATTTCTTTCTATTCTTTTATTTTCTAAACATTTTGAGTTTTAAATATTTACAAAGTTTTCATTTCACCAAATAAACAGGTTTAAATGTTAAAAAAAACGCCTGTTTGCATATATGTGTCAGTCAAAACATTAAAAAAGAAGAACAATACTACTTTTATAAAGCTATCTGTAGTAAAAAATTAATAATAATTGAAAAGGTAACATCCCCAAATCAACCAGACTGGGTTCGATTGCATTATAAAACCTCTAACATTAGATAAAAACATTGAATTCTTTCTTTGTTTAAAGCTAAAGAATAAAAATAACCCGTGTCTGTCCCAGAAACTGGGTTGTAGTATTGTCACAGCAACTAAAGATCTCAGCTAAGGATGGAAAGGTCACAGGTAGCGTAGTCACGGGTGGGCGTGGGCAGTTCCTGTCGAGGACCCGGTTCAACTTTGATCGTTCACTTGAGAACATATTAAACATATTCATTTGCTACAATCTTGAACACAAAAGCAAAACAAATAATAAAAATAATTTTTGTGAGCAAAAATTCCCAAAGCTTATATCAGGTTTATAAGTCATTCTGTATTACAGGAAAAGATATTCACTGGGTTCATCTGCTGTGCTTGGTTGAAGTAAGAGGTTCTCTGACGTGAGAACAAGGTGAGGATGGGTTCATCACAGGTATAAGGTATCTGCTAGAACTGTTTCAGAGGATCCTCCTAAACCATGAGGGATGGTGCACGTGGGAGTCGTGCATCCACTTGGAGCATCTCTGCTTCTGCGTATGATGTTGGTGTCCCACAAATGTGCAGCTTGCTGTACTGTAAATGTTAACAGTTATAAAAATCTCATATAGGTAAAAGAAGAGATTTCTTTTGGTTCAACATGTTACCCAAAAGCACCACACAAAAATACTTTACTCAACAATAACAGCCATGTCTGCGTGATACTGTGGAAACATGAACAGCTTTGAACATTTTATGTTTCTGGGCAGTGAAATAAGGACTGTTTCATGTCCTGAACACAGTGATAATAATGGAGGGTTTATCTGAGCATGATGCCATCTCAGAAAGGCCCACCAGCCGGACCCGGTAATAAAACAGTTTCTGGCGTTTTGATCCACAGTCCATCGTAAGAATCTCTCTGACATTATGACATTTTCTGTTCCCTCTGCTATGAAATAACCAGCGATGACTTTGGGGTCACTGTTGGTTGAGCAGAACCCAAATCACAGCTCTGGAAAAGCCATCAGTGGCTCCATTGATACAGACTCCAAAGGGCTCCAGTTTGTCACCATGCCACATGAAATCTGGTCCAGGATTAACATATGTGCATCGCATTAGGTGATTTCTGTGTGGTTGCTCAACCCCATATGGGTCAAGATATTTCAGTAAATGTCCCACAGGACTCAACAACATAACCTGCCTGAATGCAGTTCAGGTGTTTGTATCCATGGAGCCTCGCGTGTCCCTCCAGCTGATCAATCAGAAATCGACTATAAGAAAGCCTGTGAGGTGTCCGTGTGCTCATCTGTTCAATAACAGCAAAATGTTCCCACGCCTCAATCCAAGCATAAAACATAACTTAATTAATTCTGATGAATGAGACGCTGCTCGGCACCGTCATCAACTTAATTATGTTTTAACCTGCTAGGACCTGCATCCACATGTGTGGACACCACATTTTGGGTTATTTACACCAAAGTACTCAATTTTGCTCTACATGGGCCTGATATCCACTTACAGGACATTATGCTGCTACTATTCTATCGACATTTTAAACAAATATCCTCATATGTGGCTCTCATTTTTCTTATAAACTAAAATTAGGTAAAAAAAAATCTGGCAATTCTTTGTTTTTACATTCATCAGGTCCCAATCAGCCCAAAGATCAAAGAGAAATAAAAATGCTGCTGAGGAAGAGTTCAGGTTTCAGGAGGTTAGTGTAAACATCTAATCATCTTAGAACAACAAAAGATATGTTATAATGTAAAGACTTTATTGTTCCAGCCAGAGCATTTTCAGGTTTGTACAATGTTTTTATTGTAAGATCATAAAGTTTTTGTTATAGCGTGATATAGATATATATTATAAATGTTTAGCCTGGGTGCCTGTCACAATATATGGTTGATGTATTTTTCACACAGGAAAACATTTGGTTAGTCAAAGATGTGAAGTTACACAACTTTAATGAAATGAAAGTAAAATTTCTCCTCATAGATTTCAGTGCTGCAGGGTCTCACGCCACGTCTCAGTTTACGTTACAGGACTAAAGAAAAGGCGAGGCTCCCGACCCGTAAAGAAGGGGTGCACATGCAGTACTCCATGTATAACTGGCTGTATAACTGGTGAATCTCACTGTGGTTATTTGTATTTCACATTTTTATTTATGACTTTTCACTTACACATCTCTAGTCTCCATCTCCTTTTAGCAAATAACCAGGAATGATGACTCAATCGTTCTTTTCCTGCCATAATTCAAGATTTCTGTTTTTACATAAGCAGCGTTGTTTGGCCAGACCCTCAACAGATGGCAGCGTGACCCAAATAGTCCTCTCAGCTGACCTCTTCTCTTTTTGTCTGAAGCTCTGCTGCTCTCTGTCCAGAGAGACATGCACACTCTCAACTGTGCCTCTGTAGGAGGTGGTGATAACATCTGCACTCAGATGCAACCTTTTCAGCCTCCAAAAAAGTGCAGGCATTGGTTTACTTGGTGTGCAGGGACCAGGACAGATTGTTCATCACAGGAACTCCCAGGAATGTGCTGCACGCTCTGTGCTGATGTTGATCTAGAGTGGTGTGAATGTGAGCTGTTTCTCCTGAAGTCGTTGCTGTACCCCGACGTGAAACGCTCCACCTCCTCCCTGTAGGAGTCTCCCCACTGTTGTATCGTCTGCATACTTAATGATGTGATTTGTACCAAACACAGCAGTCATGTGTCATCAGGGTGTATAACAGCAGTCTCAGGACACACCCCTGAGGAGAACCAGTGCTGAGATGGTAGATGTTTCCCACAAACTGAAGCCTGTTTGTCAGAAAACCGAGTACCAGTGTTGAACGGGTGTCTTCATCCCCGGTGGGCCAAGTTTTTTTTACCAGATGCTGGATGATTATGGTGTTAAATGCTGAGCTGAATTCTGCAAACAGCATCCGGACACGAGATCTTTTCCTGTAGGTGATTCAGGCTCAGGTGCAGTCGATATAGCGTCCTCAGTTCGTTTGATATGCAAATTGAAGAGGGTCAAGTGAGAGCGGCAGAGTGAGGTGATGTTATCCTCAATCAGTCTCTCGAAGCACTTCATTTTCAAGGATGTAAGTGCTACAGGCCAACAGTCATTTAAGCAGGTGAGGGTTTCTTTGGCACCGCTGAAGGTTGAATGGCACAAAGGAGACACGAGGAGATGCTGAATATCTCCCTGAAGATGTGAGTGAGTTGTTGTGCACATCCCTTTAACAGACGACTCGGTGTATTATTGGGACCTGCAGCTTTCGTCTTGAGGCTGCTGCTCATCATGATGTGAGGTTATGCTTTTGCTGTGACAGATGGACATCATATGATGCAGAGCAGCAAATGTTCTCCAAAAGATCTCCCCAAAGTTCACATCAGTAGTTCAGATTGTGATTGTAATGCTCCAGTCATATTTACTTGTCCAAGGTATATCAACTGTAGCACAAGCAATCAGCAATTCAATTCAATTCTATTCTATTTTATCTATACAGCGCCAAATCACAACAACAGTCGCCTCAAGGAGCTTTATACTGTAAGCTAGACCCTACGATAACAGATACAGTAAAAAACCAACAATCATATGACCCCCTATGAGCAGCACTTTGGCGACAGTGGGAAGGAAAAACTCCCTTTTAACAGGAAGAAACCTCCAGCAGAACCAGGCTCAGGGAGGGGCGGGGCCATCTGCTGTGATTGGTTGGAGAGAGAAGGAAGACAGGATAAAGACATGCTGTGGAAGAGAGACAGAGGTTAATAACAGATATGATTCAATACAGAGAGGTCTGTTAATACATCAGCAGTAGTGTTACAACAAGATCAGCCTCGAGGTGAACCAACAGCTCATGTCAATACTCATAGTAGTTCACTGGTTAGTGTTAGTAAGACCCTAAGGGCCTTCATCAGGAAGTCAATGGGGATGTGGCTACAACACTAGAGACCAACTACAAGCTAATTTCACAAGCAATCATCAGGCACCTCCTCTATGACATCAAGCTGTGTGCCAGGAGTGAACGAGACATCGATTGACCCTGTGCACGAGTAAATGCTAACTTCCTGGTTTGAGACTGCATGTGGGGTTGTACATTTCCGGTAGCTTTACTTTGCGGTCAATCGCTACTGCGAAGATATTCTCCAAAATCATGTCCAAAGATGGCGTTAAGTTACAAAGAGCAGGAGGTGGGAACACTCACCACTGTTGTGTCATAAAAATCTAATGATCAATTTTGACGTTTAAAGAGTTTAGATCGATCAGTTGTTTACGTCACTAAACACAAGCAGAACTGCAGCAGCATCGTCCACATTCAGAAGCACATCTCTGTGTAGTGACTGGTCTCATGATTTAAACAGGTAAATGTTCAGCATTCAAACTACAGGTGAACAATAGTCAAACCAGATGTTTCCCGTTATGTTGATATCAGCTAGTCAAGTACACACCCACACAGCATGTTAACAAACCGTGAAAAAGAGCCACACAAAAAATGAACGATTGCTGGGTTTCTATACATTAGTATGTACGAAGGGTATGTTGTGACTTACCTTCAAAATTACAGCGGTCCCTCGCTATGACGCGGTTCACCTTTCACCTCGCTGTTTCGCAGATTGTTTAGTGCAAGTTTGCAGGCTTTTTTTTTTTTTCCGTCACATTGTGTCCTGATCGCTGCAGACGATCTCCTCCGTGACGTCTCTCCTGTACAGAATCGCTGCATCGATGCAGCAGTGTGACTCTGAAGTGCAGTGCTGTATGTCCACGATGTCAACGAAACGTTTTGCACCGTCAAAAAATAAAATTGGCTACTTGATTTCACCGATCGCTGGTTATTTTTAGAACATAACACCCGCGATAAACGAGGGACAGCTGAGAAATATAACATTTGAATCCATTTTCTCTTTTGCTCTGAGGCGCGGGGGAA
>NC_140451.1:731393-758893 GCF_963576455.1 Neolamprologus multifasciatus | reverse complement strand
GGTGGTAACGTATTGTCTGTGTGTGTGTTTTCAAACTTCCCCACCTGGCATATGAACATAGGTTTCTGAAAGCCCTAAATCATTCCTGTCCCATTTACAGCTCCTGCTTCACTGAGCCTCCATCACAGATTTACCTGAGCTCTTCTCCACGTTCAGCTTCAAACATGGTGCACACCTATGTTTGTCTATGTTTGTCTCCAGCACAACGCTGAAGACTGAAACATGTAGCTCGACTCTGTGTACACACCAGTTATCTGTCAGGGTCTGTGTGTAAGAGCTTTTTCCACAGTGGCGCTGCCAAACATCAGGGCGTGGTTTCCATCAGGGCGTGGTTTCCATCAGGGCGTGGTTTCCATCAGGGCGTGGTTTCCATGTCTCACCTGCTGTGACCACCTGCAAGCTTCAAACAGCAATCAGCTGTTTAGGACCAGCGCTGACTCCCACTCTCTGCCAGAGCGTCTACTACCCTTGGTGGTAACTTGGCTCATGTACTCTTGAATTTTGGTCTCTGTGCTAACGATGTGTCTTCCTGTGCTCTCTGCATCCTAATTTAGACCCATTACTCCCCTTACCTGCCGTCGCTGGATTTCCCTCACGGCTCACCTGAATAGCCTCCGCTGGCTCTCTCCTCTGCTGCCCTCCTGCCCGTCACTCACACACTCCTCCCCTCACTTCTTCTCTGTCACCAGGCTGTTATTCTCTGTCCCTCCACTAACTGCTCTCTGTTTCCAGTGATGCCTGAGACTCTCACCTCAGCCCACTACCCCAGTTCACCCCCTGGACAAATAAAAGGTTGTTCACTTAATTAATTTGTTGTTCATTGGGTCTGCTTTTGGGTCCTTCCCACGTATCGGACTGTACAGTCAGGACTTTCAAAGCAGGGCATCATAATCACATGAGCAGTCCCTGCGATTGTTAGTACAGCATTATAAATCCATTAATGACTAACAGGCGCAGATTCTCTCAGGACATCTGTTGAAGGTCCCACTCGGCTGTCTCCCCCCACACATCACACTTGGTCCTTTGCTCCTGCTCAGCCAGTCCTACGCCTCCTTCAACCATGATCCAAGACACTGTTTCAGCAGCACCCGAGCCTTTTCCCGGTGACTTGTGTTGCTCTGCTGGCTTTTTATTACAAAGCTCATTGGTGTTCGGCACATTGCATCGCTTTTTCCCAGATGATGCTGCTGAACTCTCCTATGCTGTCAGTGTGCTGAGGGCGCTGGCATTAGCCAAAGTTTTCACGTTTTCTTACATTTTCTCCTGCCCAGTTTCTGAATGACCTGAAGACCTTCACCCACTCTCTGAGGAAGCTCAGCTAAGAAGTTATTGAATCTACATCAGGGGATATTAGTGTGGCAGACCTTGCTGTTGACTTTCACATCACGGCTGCAGAGGCCAGCTGGCCCGCTTGTTCATTACAGGATTTTTGTTTTAAAGCTTTGAATGACTAAATGAAAGATCAAGTGGCATCACAAGACAAACCGATCTCTGTCTCTCTCTTTTCAAGCTGACATCTGCCTGAGAGAGAGACAGGCTAAGACTAACCGCAAACCCCACAAAGTCTTGTTTTCTTTAATTTCCAGTTCTGGATCATTCACTTCTCCAGGCAGCTCTCGCTCTCGTTCTGACTCCAATTTGTGCATGTAAATGGAGAGTCCTCTTCACACACTGAGGTTAATTATGGAGTTCCACAGGGTTCAGTGCTAGGACCAATTCTGTTTACATTATACATGCTTCCCCTAGGCAGCATCATTAGAAGACATAGCATACATTTTCACTGCTATGCAGATGACACCCAGCTCTATCTGTCCATGAAGCCAGATAACACACACCAATGAGTTAAACTGCAGGAATGTCTTAAAGACATAAAGACTTGGATGGCCACTAACTTTCTGCTTCTTAATTCAGATAAAACTGAGGTCATTGTACTCGGCCCTGAAAATCTTAGAAATATGGTATCTAACCAGATTCTTCTCTGGATGGCATTACCTTGGCCTCCAGTAACACTGGAAGGAACCTTGGAGTCATTTTTGACCAGGATATGTCCTTCAACGCACATATTAAACAAATATGTAAGACTGCGTTCTTCCATTTGCGCAACATCTCTAAAATTAGAAATATCCTGTCTCAGAGTGACGCTGAAAAACTAGTTCATGCATTTATTACTTCCAGGCTGGACGACTGTAATTCATTATTATCAGGAAGTCCTAAAAACTCCCTGAAAAGCCTTCCGCTAATCCAAAATGCTGCAGCAAGAGTCCTGACAGGGACTAGAAAGAGAGAGCATATTTCTCCTGTTTGGCTTCCTGTTAAATCCAGAATTCAAAATCCTGCTCCTCACATACAAGGTCTTAAATAATCAGGCCCCATCTTATCTTAATGACCTTGTAGTACCATATCACCCTATTAGAGCACTTCGCTCTCGCTCTGCAGGCCTACTTGTTGTTCCTAGAGTATTTAAAAGTAGAATGGGAGGGAGAGCCTTCAGTTTTCAGGCCCCTCTTCTGTGGAACCAGCTTCCAGTTTGGATTCAGGAGACAGACACTATCTCTACTTTTAAGATTAGGCTTAAAACTTCCTTTTGCTAAAGCATATAGTTAGGGCTGGACCAGGTGACCCTGAATCCTCCCTTAGTTATGCTGCAATAGATGTAGGCTGCCGGGGGATTCCCATGATGCATTGAGTTTTTCCTTTCCAGTCACCTTTCTCACTCACTATGTATTAACAGACCTCTCTGTATTGAATCGTATCTGTTATTAACCTCTGTCTCTCTTCCACAGCATGTCTTTATCCTGTCTTCCTTCTCTCACCCCAACCGGTCGCAGCAGATGGCCGCCCCTCCCTGAGCCTGGTTCTGCTGGAGGTTACTTCCTGTTAAAAGGGAGTTTTTCCTTCCCACTGTCGCCAAAGTGCTTGTTCATAGGGGGTCATATGATTGTTGGGTTCTTCTCTGTATCTATCTGTAACTTTTGTTGTGATTTGGCGCTATATAAATAAAATTGAATTGAATTGAATTAAGCAGCAAATCAAAGACATCACATTCCTGCAAACTGATTACATGCTGGAGGTCAAATGTTTGTGGGTGTTGGTATTTCTGCACTTTGTTGTGATCAGTGTAGGCGTCAATACTCAAAAAAAGTAATGTATTACACAGAACCATTTTTGAGTTAATTACTTACTAATACCTTAAATGTAATGCATTACTTAATTACTCCCAGGAGGAAGTAATTCGTTAAACTACATTACTGTTGCATTTCTCTGTGAAATGACCTGAAACACATTCTCTCATAACTACCGTTTAACAATATATACCTGAGGCTACAGTCCTGCACACACATGTGATCTTAGTGTTGAGGTATGAACACAAAGCAAAAATGAAACCAGAGAAAGTGATCTCCACGTTGATTCTACTTTAGAAACATGAAGAGGATCGTATTATCGTATGGTCTTTACTTTACAATATAAAGTGCCCTGAGGCAGCTGTTGTTGTGAATTGGCCCTATAGAAATAAAACTGAATTTAATCTGATTTAATTGAATTGATGAAAAAAATCGCTCCATTCATAATTCAGCATAATAAAACAGGTTTTATCAAAGGTAGACACTGAGCCAAGAATACACCCACAGATTATTCCACCATCATCCGAGTAGAAACAGCTGTCTCTATAGATGCAGAGAAAGCATTTGACTGGGGCTTGGGTGCAGGACCCCATCCTCGGCCAACTTTCTCACTCTCTCTCACACACACACACACACACATGTTTGTTTGTGTGCCTCCCTGGGGTTTGTTCGTGTATTTTGTTACAGATGCAGCAGAAACCCAGCGTGTCTCTTTCTTTCTGTCCATTTCCTCTGTCTTCTCCTTTCTTTCACCAACCTGGTCTTAACCCCGTCCACTCCGCCATAACACACAGATAATAATAGGAATGATACAATAAAATGAAACGAATAAATAAAACAACAAGATTAACAAGAAGAGTCTACAGCGCTCCTCTTATGAAAGCAAACGTGTTTGCTGCAAGAAAGCATTCAGACCATGATTCTGCTGCTGCACCTCCAGACGGGACAGGATTAAAAAGAAGTAAAATATCTGTGTGGTCATATTAGAGAGTTTATTTAAAGAGCACTAATACTGCTGTAACTTCACTTAGAGCCATTTCTAACTGCACATGTCCAAGAACAATCTGGATCTAAGCAACACCAAACCAAGATGGCTGCTGATTGGGAAAACTGTGTTTGTTACTCTTAGCAATCCAACAAACATCATGAAAAGAACTTAACATCTAAAAGATTGGTTAAGACTTGTATCTTCACAAAGAAGTTCTGCTTCATTTTGTGTGAGTATTTCCACAAACTTTGAGGTTTAGGGTCCCTTTTTTCATCACATGTGCTCTACAAGTAACACCTGGCTTATTGGATTACCTGGAGCCTGGAATTCATTTTTGTCTTCTAAGAATTTAAATTGGTGATCAAGAAACATGACAACTAAGAGGCTAACAGAAGATATTGAAGAAGTTAAGAAGTCTCTTAACTTCATGTCAGAGGAATTGAGTAAGGTGGTGAAACAGCAAGCGGGACTACTGGACTTAATTGAAGAAGTAAGACAACTGAAGATTGTGATTAAGGAAAAAGACAAGAAGATTGAAGAGCTGGAAAAAAGAGTTGAAGATTTGGAGCAGTATACAAGAATGGAAGATGTGATTATTTCTGGACTGAAGACAAATCACTACACCTATGCACGGAGAACAGCAGGTGACAAGAAGGGGGAAGATGCACCAAGAGCTGAAAAGGATTTGCTTGAGCAGCAAGTTATTCAGTTTTTCAAAGACAAAGACATTCTTTTGGATAGCAAAAACATAGCTGCATGTCATACTATTCCACAAAAACATACCAAGATGCCAACTATCATACTACGATTTGTGAACAGGAAATATAAAGTTGAACTGTTAAAGATGGGAAAGAAGTTAAAGGGAACCGGCGTATATGTGAATGAGCATCTCACCAAGAGAAATGCTGAAACTGCACGACAGGCAAGACTATTGAAGAAGGAAAGGCACATCCAAGATACCTGGACCAGGAACTGTAAGGTATTCATAAGACTTAATGGGACACCAGAACAAGCTAAAGTAATTGTTGTCAGAGACATTGCAGATCTTGAGAGATTTAAACAAAAGAAATAGAGTTCAGTGTAGAAAAGAATTGTGCTGCTGACTGTGATATGAACAATATTGATAAGTGTGAGAAAAATAACTATGCATGTGAATGTGTGAAAAAAAAAAGGCAAAAAATGGAATATTTTGGATCTTATGATTATAAATTTTATGAGTTGGACAATAGTATTGATCCAGATATCCACCTCTATCAGAATGTTGATATGACATGTGAATATTATAATGGGGAAGAGTTGGATCCCAAGTTAAAAGGTTTTTCATTAATCCACTTTAACAGTCGGAGTCTTTACAGTAATTTTTCTAAAATCAAAGCGTATCTTGATCAATTCCAAAATAAGTTTGCAGTGGTAGCAATTTCAGAAACATGGTTGAATGACGACAAAGAATTGCAAGATGGACTAGAGGGCTATGAAATGTTTTGGCAAAATAGGAAGAAAGAAGAGGAGGAGGTGTTGCTATGTTTGTTTTTTCATATCTTAAATGTAAAGTTGTTAACAATATGACTGCTGTGATTGATAACTTGATGGAATGTTTAACCATTGAAATTCAGGTTGAAAGATCGAAAAACATATTAGTTAGCTGCATTTATCGTACACCTGCATCCTGTATGGATCAGTTTACTAAAGAAATTTCTGTAATATTAGAAAAACACAAGGAGAAGGTGACTTTTTTTTGTGGTGATTTTAACATTGATCTATTGAAGGTAAACGACCATAATAAGACTTGAGAATTTATTGATACAATGTTTAGTTTTGGATTCCATCCGTTGATTCTAAAGCCGAGCAGAATAACGATGGATAGTGCCACTTTGATCGACAATATTTTTGTCAATAAGATAGACGGCAAGATACATAGTGGACTGTTAGTCACAGATGTAAGTGATCACTTGCCTGTCTTTTCAGTGTTTGAAATGAACAATCAACTTCATTTTCAAGAGGAAAAGCAAATTGATTACAGTGGTAGAATAAAAACACCAGAACAAATTGCAGCTTTTAAAACAGACTTAGAAAATTATGACTGGCAAAAAGTTTATGTGGAAGACACTAATGATGCATACAATGCATTTTTGGATATATTTTTGTCAATCTATGACAGCCATTGTCCAATTAAAAAGTTTTCTGGAAATTATAAAAAGAAAAAACCATGGTTTACACAAGGTCTGGAAAGAGCCTGTAAAAAGAAAAATAGGTTATACAGGATTTTTTTGACACATAGAACAAAGGAAAATGAAGACAAATATAAGAAATATCGAAATAAATTAACATCTATTATGCGATATGAAAAGAAAAGATATTATGAACAGCTGCTTCAAAAACATAAAAGTAATATTAAGGCTACCTGGAGTGTATTAAATAGGATAATAAAAAATCAACATAATATATGTTCTCCAACACGTATTGTAACAAGAGGTAATGTAGTGATTGAGAATACTGAGAGCATGTTAATGAATTTAATGATTACTTTGTTAATGTAGGTCCCAACTTGGCAAAAGAGATTTCTGTACCAGGAGAAAATGATGAAGTAGATTCTACTTCTTCTAAATGTAGCTCAATGTTTCTTGGTGGAGTCTGTGAGAGTGACATTGTAGAAGTGGTGAGTAAATTCAAGAGTAAAAAATCCATGGATTGTGACGACCTTGACATGTCGCTAATTAAAGAAGTTCTTCATAGTGTCCTTCAACCGTTAACATATATTTGTAACAAATCATTTCAAACTGGAATTTTTCCAGATAAAATGAAAATTGCCAAAGTGATCCCACTATATAAAACTGGTGATAAACAGATTGTGTCAAACTATAGACCGGTATCTTTACTGCCTCAGTTTTCAAAGATTCTTGAAAAACTATTTGCAAACAAACTAGATTCTTTTATTGATAAATATGATTTATTGAATGATCATCAGTATGGGTTTAGAAGAAATCGCTCAACATCTCTAGCTGTGATGGAATTTATTGAAAATATTACAACAGCTGTGGATGAAAAACAGTTTGGAATAGGTGTGTTTATTGATTTACGTAAAGCCTTTGATACGATAGATCATTCTTTACTTTTACAGAAGTGTGAAAGGTATGGTTTAAGAGGTGTTGTACAATTTTGGTTAAATAGTTACTTGAATAATAGGTTCCAATATGTGAGTATTAATAACATGAAATCTAAACTTAGAAAAGTAACTTGTGGAGTTCCGCAAGGATCTGTTTTGGGACCTAATTATTTTTACTTTATATAAATGATATTTGTACAGCCAGTGATACTTTAAAATATGTGATGTTTGCTGATGATACAAACTTATTTTGCTCTGGAAAAGACATAAAGAAATTACTGAAAACAGTGGAAACAGAACTCATGAAGTTAAATAGATGGTTTGTATTTAATAAACTATCATTGAATGAAAGTAAAACAAAATTTATGTTATTTGGAGGTAGTAAAAGTAATATTAAAGTAAAATTGAATTTAAATAATGTGAAATTGAAAGAGTATATGAGACAAAATTTTTAGGAGTAATTATTGATGATAAACTTTGTTGGAACATGTGAAACGGAAATTATCCAAGTCTATTTCTATTCTTTATAAAACAAGAGATTTTTGAATAAAAACTGCCTTTATTTATTGTATACTTCCCTTTGTTTGCCTTATATGACCTACTGTGCAGAAATTTGGGGGAACACATACAAAACATATTTGGATTCAATATTTAAATTGCAAAAAAGAGCTATTAGAATAATAAATAAAGTTGGATATAGGGAACCAACCAGTTTTTTGTAGGATCATCTATGTTAAAATTCATGGACATTATATATTCTAAAACTTTAGAAATTATATATCGTGTGATTAAAAAGAATGTTCCAATTTGTATTTTAAGTATGTTTCAACTAAGAGATGGAAAATATGATTTGAGGGGGTCTTATAAGTTTGAAATGCCTAAAGTGAGAACCAATGTTAAGTATAGATGTGTGTCAGTTTTGGGAGTGAAATTATGGAATGGACTTAATGATGAACTGAAGATGTGTTTTTCTTTGTCATTCTTCAGGAAGATTTTAAAAATTAGTATTATACAAGGTTATAGAAATTTGGTTTGTTAAAAAGGTTTGTGTTGATTTAATTTCTTGATTTATCATTGATTTCTTTTCAAACTGTTATACAACTTATTTATCAATGCTATTTATTTTCTTGGTTAAGGATTGATTATTTCTATGGGGGTAAGGGATAGGATAAGTATAAGCCATAAGCTTCAGCCTATTCCTTTTTCGGTTACTGTTTGAGTACTTTTATGTAAAATTATAATCTGTTGTTGTTGTTTGACTGAAATAAACATTTCAATTCAAATTCAATTCAACAATAAAATACATTTCCAGCAGAGCTGAAGCAGAGCTGTGCAAATGTCATGTGTTTCCCAACATATGTAGGGACTGAAAACAGTTTTCATTTACAATAATAATAAATGGAACAGCTACTACATGGCCTTCATGCTGTTGATGTTGCAGCCTTGTAGTAATAACTGCAGCAGATAGTCACCGTGGTGCTCAAGCGCTAACAAATATCCAGAGTTATGTGTCACACTTATTCATCTTTACATGCATCTTTTTCCAAATTACTGCTGGGATGTTTTCCACTTTAAAAAGGTTACCAACGAGGTAATAAAACCATCACAAAAGTCTCTTTGTTTAATTAACAGCTTGCCCCACCCAGGCTCATTTTTTCTAATCCCCTCCCAGGAACAAACAGTAACCCGAGTGTTGATTTACTCTGTGATTTCAACAGAGATTCTCTGAACTGCTTTTCTGCTTGAATTATATTGTCACATTCTTTGCTTTCATTCAGTCCACCTTCTCCAACATCCACCGTAGCATGCTGACACACTGCACTCTCCTCAAACCTGCAAAGCCCGGTGGTGGTGGCACTCTCATGTGGCAGCAGTGCACTGTGTGAACAGTGGGTGAATGGGCGTAGGATTGGCAACGCTCCTTCTCCACTGTGCTAAATCTGACCTCTCTCAGACAGCTGATGTCCACAACAGGGAGCTCACCCTTACCTGTTGGACAAACCCTCTGTTCAAAGCATCTGCAGAATAAAAGCTGAAGGAAAGGTTAGTGGTGTGGGGTTCCTGCCTGGCACTGCTCTGTCTACTGCACCAGCTCTGATCTGTATATACAGATGTATTATATATTAGAGACAAAAACTGTTCCTTCAGTATGTTGGTATTACTAAATTTGGCTCAATGCTTACATATATGTGTAAAAAGCAAATGTACGAGCTGTGATAACTGTGTCTGATAGAATGAAGAGTAGACTGATATATGAAATATTCCTTTATTGGTTGAGAAAATCAGACCATGTCATAACTGCTTTAAGTCACACAGAATAGATATCAGAGCCTTAAACAGGCTGACTTCTGCTAAATGGGTCAAACTGGGCAGAAAGTCTACAAACACATAACATCCTTATAGAATATGATGTAACACTATAGATCAACTTACCTCAGAATATAAAGCATATAAACAATTACAGCAATATGATGCAACAAACACAGCAGTGCTACTGATCCAAAATACTCAAAGCTTCATAGAACTGAAACAAACATTTATTTTTAGCTCCATTCAGCTGCTGATACATACTTTAGGTTTCTGAACATTAAACTTGTTGCTGCCTTTCATAGTGTGTAACTTGAAGGCCCTGAGTACTTTCTCCCACACTGACAACACTGGATGATAAAATTATTTGAACATTACCTAATAAGACTGATTCGGGACAGACAGTTAGTGATGTTAAACTTTCCTAGCAGTCCTTCACAAACAGGGAACAGTCTGTCTATTCTCTCCATCTGTCAGCTGCTGCTGGCTCTTCTTCCTCCTCTTCCTCACACACTGCTGAGTTTGTCCTGGTGGATCATCGGGGTGCAAAGCCTCACAGATGATGTGCAGCAGTGGGTCCCTCAGTCTGTCCTCACTCTGGACACTTGCAGTCGTCACACATGGAAATCAAATGTGTGATAAGCTGCAGGATTCAAACACAAGTGTAATTTATAAATACATGTTCATACTTTTATTCCACAATCAGAGAGAAAGAAACAGAGAGAGAGTGCAGGACAGACAGACAGGTGACAGTCTCAGGTGTTTACACTGCTACAAAAAGCACCAGAGAAGGAGGTTTCAGTGTTTGTGTTATTACGAAACAAGAAGAGTTCCCAGCTGGTACAGTGGACACATGTGTGACTGCTGTGATTAAAGCATCTTTCTTTCAGCTTAACGAGTGAACCGTCAGCTCGTTCAAACACACGTTGAAGTCCGTTTGGCTCGACACCACCGAGCAGAGGCAGCAATATAACAGAGCTAACATTAACAGTGCAGTGAATCCTGCTTGTGCCGTGATATTCAGGACTGCAAACCGAGCAGCATCACTGACTTTCAGCTGTTTGTGGATATGACTGACTTTAATTATCCACAAAATCATCACATCCTCTGTAAGATTAAGGCCGACTATTGAACGGCGTATATTTTAAAGTAAATGCTTTAAAACCAAGTTAGTACAAACGTCACTAATGTCACATAACTTTGCCGACATGTGGCCAACAGTAATGTTTTAATGTTCTTCATTATTAAACATTCGCACATAAGTGACATCATATTCAGGACTTACTTTTGACAGTTCACTCTTCGCCCGCTCTTCAGCCATCTGTGTTTTTTTCAGAAAAAAATATCCACACCCACCGCCGCGCTATGAATTGTGGGACCACAAAGTCTGCACCGGACCACACTTCAAATTTGGGGAAATGAACGGCGCATTTGTCGACATTTGGAGTGCACTTCGAATTGGGACACCCTTCGTCGAGTTGCTGTGACGTAATCGGTCACTGCGAAGCGTGCGGTCGCTGGACTGGGACACAGCCTGTTTGTACCCAGATGCTGTCACTACCCAGATATTGTACCTCCCTCCATGCAACTGAAGACGTCTTTGGCCATGTTGGACTGTGACCATCATGCTATGGCCATGTGTCTGCCCAGGTGTCATGGACTAGTCCAGCACGCAGCATCAGACTGTGGCACGTCGTTCACCTTGGCCACCTACAGAACCACACAGACTCTTCTTTCTTCAATACAAGAAAGATGGGGTGACACCAGGCACCAGGAACCAGGAGCAGTCACCTCCTGCTGAACTATTTGCCTCTTGTGTTCAGCTAACCTGTAGGGATGTGTTTCAACATGTTGCTCTGTGAGTGGTGTGACTAGGCAGGATCCCAATTGTGTTCATCCTCAGGAATTAACTAAGGAGTCCTGGATTTTAAACTCTTCTTCAGCCGCTCCACCAACCCGTCAGTCTGAGGGTGGTAGCAGATTTAATTCAGGTCTCTGGGTCATCTGAGGAGGTGCTGTGCACATGGTCTACCAGGAGGAGACCCCTGTGCAGACACAGGACAGACTGGACAGATTATATCTCTTGACTAGCTCTGGAACATTTTGGTGTCTCCTAGATGAGCTGGAAGTGGCCTCATCATCTCATCCTATACCAGTGTTTTTCTCATTTTTGTATGTAGCTTTGCACTGTCCACTTCCTGCTGTAACAAAACACACGTGTGGGACTAATAAAGGTTTTCTTAAATCCCAGAAAGAGCAAGAAACTGGGTGGATGGATGTCAAACACACACACAAGGAGTTTTAGCAGCACTCCCATAATGTGTCATGGGTCGCCATTTTAATATGTCCTCATTAATATTTCTGACTCCTAAACTCTCCAGACGTGTCATTAATGTCTAATCCTATTTTAAAATTATGCTTTTTAAAAAAGTGATATAGTCGTGATTATAATGTGAATAAAATATTATAAACATTAGATTACGTCTTCATCAGTGTTGTACATATATCAACTCTATCCCATTTTGAACATAATCATCTAAAGTTCATATGTTAAAAGTAATAAAAAGCATAATCCCTAACTTCCTCTGAGTGATTGTTTTAAAACCATTTATGAAATATCAGGTTAAAGCTAGAGAACGGCTGGATCTTCACTGTTTCCAGCGTTAACTCCTCCCTGTGAGTTTGTCTCCTCTACTCTCTGAGTAATTGTTAGAACTTCCTTCGTTCTGTGTTTTTTCCAGACCACGCTCTGTGCCCTCTCCTCTCTTTCTGTGAGGAAACATCAGGGACCTATAAACCCTCCGCTGGAGTATTGATTCTTTATTGTGGTGTGGCTGTGAGGAGCACATACTGTGACCGTTTCTCTTCACTCCACAAAACAGGTCTGTGAGGAGGCCACTGGGAGACCGGCTGCAGCTGGATCAGCAGGTTAATTTGAGCTGCTTGTTTTACAATCTGACTGCGCTGCTTTGTCTCTGAGTGTTTAATACAGCAGCACGTTTGTGTGCGCACAATAAACACCCTTAATCTTAAACATTTAGGGTGATGCAGTCATTACTGTTCTTTACATGTGATTTGGCCTGTTTTTAAATATTCATAATTCTGGTGAATAGAAGTTTATATAGAAGCAAATGTGAATCTTCAGCTGCATGAAGAATATTACTGGATTATTAATCATCTTAGAAAACAACAATCAGTATCTGATGATCAGTATCTCCACTGGAGAATGTCTATTTGATTTTATTATTATAGGATTTAATATTTCATTGTAAAAACAAGCATCTCACTCAGCCTGAGAAGTAAAATAATGCTGATTTTGCAGGGCTGTGATGTAATTATGGACAGGCCTTAATTACAGCCTCAGCCAATAGGACAGCTGCTTAAACTACGAGTCATTGTTTTTGTTTGTGTGATGGTTGATCCACCTGCAAGTGTTCACAATATGTGAAATTAGATTTCAAAATATAATATTTGTAATTCTAAATTGTTATTTTTTCATTTTAAATTTACTGTTTTTCAACAAAGCTGAAAAAAAATCTTATTTATTTATTTTTAATTAAGATGCAAAATGACACATATTTACTTGTATTCCTGAAAAGAAATGAAGAATGTGAGTCGTTGAATATTAAGCTTGATTGATTTCTCCGATGTGGCGGGTGTGAAACCAGTTATTTAAGTCAGATTTCTAAAATATTTTCCTTTTTGTGTTCTTACAGCTGGTCTAAAAAATAACATTTGTAGTGAAATAGATCTGATTAATACATAGATATATTTATAATTATAATATATAGAAATAAATCAATGGAGAAACAAAGAACGCGTGCATTAAGTTCAGCCAGTGTTTAAATATGGATAAGAAGAAACATCTTGTTTTCCAGCCTGCTCTCTGGGGCCTGGTTTAGCTTAACCGTGAGCTGGTAACAAGCTTCAAACATCCACGATGCTTCACATTAAATCTTCTTCTCCATTGTTCCACAGCACGCTCATCTGGAAAGTCTCTGAGTAAAAACTGTGATGGAGAGAAAAGCACTGCAAAGGTAAATGGCTCCGACTGTAAATGTGTGACATGTGATTGTTGCTTTGTGTTTATGGCTTCTGACATTGTCACAAAAACATGCTGAAAATTGTGTTAAAACATATTCATAGAGATTTTTCTCTGTATTTGCCTCACGGTCCATAATCAAAAGAATATTTGTTTAATTTTTATATAAAATGATTTTTTTAAGTGACTTCATTTTCTCCATATTAACTCTGGGAGTTTCACAGTGCTTCAGTGTTAAGTTCACTCATGTAAAACCCACTCGAGATGAAGTCACCCTGTGATTTAAAGCTGGATGAGTCGGATGAAGGGATCAGCAGTGGAAATGTTGATGCAAACTCCTTGTTTCTGACTTTGCTGGGACACCCTGCTCCTCGGGGCCTTTATATAAAACTGGCAGCGCCTCTGTGAATTCTCTCAGCGTTACTGGATCTGCTGTGGGCACCACTCACACTGTAGGTCAAACATATCAGTGAGCGCTATTTCCCATCGAACTCTCTTCCAGCCTGCTGCTTGCTGCTGAGGTGAGTGTGTTTCCATCACATCATGCACATTGCTTTGAGAACAGCGTGTTTTAGCTCGTGTCACGTCTCTGAAACGAGAGAAACGGAGTGATAGATGCTCTCCACGGTTCGTAGAATCGGATCCTTTAATTGGTTCATGAATGAGACAAAGCTACACCAGGAAGAAAGCTCGCTTGTTTTTGTTTGGTTTTCTGTTATAACAACTGCACTCTTACATACATGTTTACAGTCATGGACTTTCTTTGTATAACACCACACAAATCTATATACTCAATGGCTTTTTATATTTACTTGAAACTTCTTGCTCATTCTGGTGCATGTGTGTGTGTTGTTGTTGTTTAAATCCGAGGTCGTATTTCAGGACTAACCTCCTGTCACCTCTCCAAGCCGACCTTTGACCTATGATCCTTCAACGGTCGAGGAATTCACAATAAAGTTCTTAAAGAATGTGCTCATAGAACATCAAACTAGGCCTTTGTATTTGCAGAACATGCTCCTGTCATCCGTACTACATTTGATGTATTTTTCACATACAAAACAAACAGAAAAATTCAACTATATACATCTTCCAGTTGTGTTTGCAGCGAAGACTGCAGCTCGAAGGCTTTTGTGGGCCAGCAGCCGTCCAGTTGCAGCATCTTTGTTTTCTTTAGCCTTGGTTTCTACATTTATTCTAATCATGCAGTTCAAAAGAAGGCAAAATGAAAAGGAACAATAACATTTAAAAATCATTTGAAGCAGTTGGTCAGTTCAGCGACAAAGCGCAGTGGTCCATCTGAACACGTCTATTTGTTGTGTCAGAGATAACTCTTATTGTGTGCCATGAACACAAGCTGGCAGTCTGCTGTGCATTGGGCACGTTACAGATGGAACTAAGGAGATGTGAATGTGTGGGGTAGCAGTGAGTTTACAGCTGGTTGACTGAGTCACAGTTTCTAGTTCATACTGGCCGGTCCACAGCATATTGACAGGGCTCAAGTTGGACACGGGGTTCTGCACTGCTGGATAGGCGAAATTGGTGTGCTGCTTGGCCTTGAGCCGCAGGCTGGCCAGGCTGGAGTTACAGGTGTCTCTGTACATGTAGGGACTGGCTGTGGTGGCGTAGGGGCAGGTGGCGGCGGTCACTGCTACCGAGTTGAGTGCAGAGGGACTGTTGAGGTTGTTGAGATTGCCCAGGTTGTTGAGGCTCGTAGCAGGAACTCCAGCTACTGCTGTGGGCACCATGCTAGAGGCCATGTTCATGGAGGGGATGGTGCTGGTGGGGAGAACATGGGCTGGGATGACAGGGGGCTTACATTCATTGAGTTAAAGAATGGGAAGCTCTTGGCAGAGAGTGGGCTGCTTGCTGCTAGGCTCTTGGTGGCCCAGTTGTTGTAGGAATAACCCGTGTACATGTCATCATAGGGCTGCATGAGTCCATTGAATTGGGCACCGAAGCCATTTTTGCATAACTCTGCCTGCTGGTTCCTCTCGCGCTTTCTCCACTTGGCACGCCGGTTCTTGAACCACACCTAGGACGCACAAAAATAGCTAGTTATATGTTACAGTTCATACAGTGTGTGTGTGAACAGGTCAGTGTGAGGCATAAGAACGTTCTTTTTTCACAAACACAGCTGGACATGTTCTGAATTCTCTTTTTCACTTTCCCGGGTTAAATCCTTCAGTTACTCGTGAAAGCTGCAGCTCCACAGTCAGGTTGCACAGAAACCATCAGACACACAAGCTCAGACAGTGAATCGTTACAGCTGCCTTCTTTTCAGAAGAAAACCTTACATTTTGTCTGTATTTGTTACATTTTTGGAACATCTATAAAAACATACATATGCATATATGTACTGTAACCCCAAACCACTGTTTTATTCTGTCGTCGTTAATAAACCCAGACAATTCCATTAAACACAGGTATACATAACTCATCATAATTAGGACCATACACAATGCTCAACATCTCCTAACTCACAGATATCAGTGTGTGGTCATTCTGGATGTTTGTACATCTGCCAGTTCGGAAGGGAATACTGTGGGAACACTGTGGGAACACTATGTGAACACTGTGGGAACACTGTGGGAACACTATGTGAACACTGTGGGAACACTATGGGAACACTATGGGAACAATGTGGGAACACTATGTGAACACTGTGGGAACAATGTGGGAACACTGTGGGAACACTATGGGAACACTGTGGGAACACCGTGGGAACACCGTGGGAACAATGTGGGAACACTATGTGAACACTGTGGGAACATGTGGGAACACTGTGGGAACACTATGGGAACACTATGGGAACAATGTGGGAACACTATGTGAACACTGTGGGAACAATGTGGGAACACTGTGGGAACACTATGGGAACACTGGGAACACCGTGGGAACACCGTGGGAACACTATGGGAACAATGTGGGAACACTATGTGAACACTGTGGGAACAATGTGGGAACACTGTGGGAACACTATGGGAACACTGTGGAAACACTATGTGAACACTATGGGAACACTATGGGAACAATGTGGGAACACTATGTGAACACTATGGGAACAATGTGGGAACACTATGTGAACACTGTGGGAACAATGTGGGAACACTATGGGAACAATGTGGGAACACTATGTGAACACTATGGGAACACTATGGGAACACTATGGGAACAATGTGGGAACACTATGTGAACACTATGGGAACAATGTGGGAACACTATGTGAACACTGTGGGAACACTATGGGAACACTGTGGGAACACTGTGGGAACACCGTGGGAACACTATGGGAACAATGTGGGAACACTATGTGAACACTGTGGAACACTATGTGAACACTGTGGGAACAATGGGAACACTATGGGAACAATGTGGGAACACTATGTGAACACTATGGGAACACTATGGGAACAATGTGGGAACACTATGTGAACACTGTGGGAACAATGGGGAACACTATGGGAACACTGTGGGAACAATGTGGGAACACTGTGGGAACACTATGGGAACACTGTGGAAACACTATGTGAACACTATGGGAACACTATGGGAACAATGTGGGAACACTATGGGAACACTATGGGAACACTGTGGGAACACTATGGGAACACTGTGGGAACACTATGGGAACACTGTGGGAACACTATGGGAACACTATGGGAACACTGTGGAAACACTATGGGAACACTATGGGAACACTATGGGAACAATGTGGGAACACTATGGGAACACTGTGGAAACACTATGGGAACACTATGGGAACACTGTGGGAACACTATGGGAACACTGTGGGAACACTATGGGAACACTGTGGGAACACTATGGGAACACTATGGGAACACTGTGGGAACACTATGGGAACACTGTGGGAACACTATGGGAACACTATGGGAACAATGTGGGAACACTATGGGAACACTGTGGGAACACTATGGGAACACTATGGGAACACTGTGGGAACACTATGGGAACACTGTGGGAACACTATGGGAACACTATGGGAACACTATGGGAACACTGTGGGAACACTATGGGAACACTGTGGGAACACTATGGGAACACTATGGGAACACTATGGGAACACTATGGGAACACTGTGGAAACACTATGGGAACACTATGGGAACAATGTGGGAACACTGTGGGAACACTGTGGGAACACTATGGGAACACTGTGGGAACACTGTGGAAACACTATGGGAACACTGTGGGAACACTGTGGGAACACTACACTTGACAATTCTGCACTGGGCTCAGAATCGTCGTTCATATATATTTTATTTTGAGATTTTTCAAACATTGTTACAACTCCAGCATGTAAGCTTTCTCAGTGCTGCACAGCAAGCTCATATTTCCATATATTTTGGTTTAAAGAACAGCATGAACGCTGTATCTCACTAAAAAGAATAGTTTCATAAATATCTGGTAATTTGTGTCATTATAAACGTGGTTATGGTGATTATGGCCCCAACAGTGCTCGCTGGCACCTTCAGTACTTTCTTCTTTAACCAACGGCATCAGTATGTTTTGCAGCAGTGAGGCTGCAGAGGTCTTGAGATCATGAGATGTTCCTTGTGTGACACCTTTTATAGGCCGTCAGTTTGGACTGGCTGACAGAGGCTGATATGGGGATGGATGTGTTGTTGTATCACATTTACAAATATATTTACTTAGAAAACTGGTAACATTTTAATACTTATTTTAGCTGCTATATAAAATTAAGACTAGCTCTAATTAAAAAACTTTTATTCTTTTTGTTTTTTATGTTTTGTGGAAGTTACATGAAAGTTCATTTGCAAAGACAGAGCCAACAGGTAATGTTGAGGGTAGAAAAGGTTAAACTGTAGAGAGACACACAGCATGAAATGCCAGACAGGAAGATGTAATTTGTCTGAAAGTTGACGTCTAACAGTTTCATTTTATTTCAATAACAAAGACAAAAGCGAAGGACCAAGAAAGTTAGAGACTGTCTCTTAACCCCTGTCAAATACTCAGTAATATTGTGTGCGTACGAACCCACAGTCTCTGAAATACGTGATGATCACAGACAGTAAGTGTACTGTCAAACAGTCATATTAGGAAAGGCTTATTAAAACTCATAATTCACTTATTTGAATTGTGAAATCTCAATGAAAGAAATGTCAGGGCAAGCGTCACGTTGGTGCTTTTATGGCCCTATATTTGGAGGATATATATCGGATTAAAGCTTTAGTGGAAAATTCAAATCGAGGGTTTTTCGAAATGAGAGGAGTTCTTCTGTCGCTACATTTCTGGACAAACTTTGCAGAACAATGGTGTTTGACACACTCCACCATCCATATAAATACTTAATATCTGCTTCACTCTGATTGACATGTAAACGCTATTTCACATCCCTGTTTCTTCATTAAGCAACACTAAACTGTGAGCCCGAGTTTCCTGAGCCGGAGAAAATTGTGCATATATTTCTGATATCACAGATTACTGTGACGCTCCACTCAGCCACTTCTCTGTCACACCTCCAAGCTATAGAAAACACCGCTGCTCTTTTATACTCTTTACACTGGCTTCCTGCAGATTTTAGAAGTCTTTTTAAAATTATTTTTACATATATAAATATATAAATATATTTTTTAATTCCCGTCTCGCCCCTGCGGGCGGTCTACCCTTGAAGCTCGGGGAGGCGGAGCTTTTCAGCACAAAGACTTTGTTCAGCTGACCTTATGGACTCAAATCACTTACAAACATTTTTGTTTCTTTATTCTGTTTTGTTTGAATTTTTTTTAAAAATTTTTTTTATCTTATTAACTGTATTTTAATTTCCTATGAGTTTATTATTCCTGTCGTTTCATTTGTGATGCACAGCACTTTGTGACTACATGTCTGTGAAAAACACTTTATATTTACTTCCTGGTGATGTGTTCAGGACCACGTGTCTGTCATGTTCACGTTTTCTGCTGCTGTAATCCTCCTGAACCTTTGCGTTGGTACATGCTGTGCATCAGCCGATCCTACAGCAGCAGAGAAGTGTCGGGACACAAGCTTGTGAGAGTCGTCTGCAATGCTGTTTGAAGCTTTCTGAGAGGTTTTTTCACTTTTATGCGTCTTTTGCTGAAACAAATCCAACGATCCCTCTGAAACCACAGTGAGACACATTTGATGTGATGGACTGGTTACCGTACTCCACTGTGCCTGAAAAATAGTCACCACAGAGACTCTGACCCAGTTTGGTCTGTTGACACATCTACCAGTGCAGAGACTGGGCCCGTCTTTAGCGCGTCACCTGACCGACCCGAGCTGTCGGAAAGCCAAACCTACCAAACAATAATCAGGTTTAACAGCAACCCATCAACAGCTGCCAGCTTTAGTTTACAGGTTTAGCAGAGCACTCCTGACTGTTGGGAGCTGTTTATTCAATGTAGTCTCATCTTTAGAGTAAGAGACCAAACGTGCTGACCTCTGACACCTCTCGACTCTATTAAGCAGCACAAGCAGGTTAAAAGTTTCGTTTATCGTTTTAACTCCTTAGACCAGGAATCAACAACGTCTGCAACAGATTTAAGGCGAGTACAGGCATGTAGCACTTTACATCATCATCTAATTCTTTGGATGTCTTTACAAAATGTGCTGCCATCCACCAACATTCACTGCAGAAACGTTTCTCATCCGGCATCATTATCAGCACTGATTTACCGCACGCCCCGACTAAAGTCTCACCGCTGAATATGCAACCGACAGTCAACGAGTGTCATCCAGTCCAGATTTAAATCTCCTGCACTGAAACCAGCCTTTGTCCTGGTCTCTGAACATTTGATGATCATTTTTAATTTGAGTCTGACACAAAGACAGGAACATGAAAGTGTGAGGCCGGCCTGCTGCGGAGGGTATTTGATGGGCTGTATTTCACATTTCAAATCCAAAAATATGAGTCTGTTAATGTGCGTTCAGTTCAACACACAGTCAGTGTAGATCACGCCGATCCAACATGAAAACCAATAATGCATCATCAGTTCTTTATGATCAGCTCGCTCTTTACCCAAGAATCTGTCTCATCAACAGAGGGGTGATCTGTGCCACGCCCTGTTCCTACGAAACCATAGAGGAAGTGGGTCATGTGACCGCACGTTTTTAAAGAGTCAACCCTTTCACTCCTCCTGCAGAGAGGAGCGCCTCGTCGCACAAGAATGGAGCACATATAAGTTCAAACACTTACTTTGAAAGGCAGAAAATCAAACTTTTGTTTGTGTTTACAGATGAAATGTTTTAGCGCTCTGTAAGCTGCACTGTGAGCAACTCAAACAAGTCCAGACTTAGACTGTGATGATGAACCGTCACAGACATATTTAAACTAACTGTGACCTTTGAACACAAAACCAGATCCTACAGCTACACCGGATGGTCACACCGGGGCAGTTGTGCCATAAACCACTGTGTTTCGTATCCACAGTGATCGTTCCCACATGCACAACATCCTGAAATACATGTTTCAGTTGGAGTCGCTTTAAGTAAAAACTGGCACAGCACAGCCAGCTTTGATGTTTAACAATAGCTCCCTGACAAACCACACGAATCACACTGACACATGGAATATTTGGAACGTGGAGGAATCTGCTTCTACGGTCCGCATCGAGAGCTTTTAAATTCCACCGATGGACGTTGGGAACGACACAATGTGCGCTCTATTGTCCGTTCAAATATCAGCCGAGCGAGCTATGTGACCTTTCCTACAGCCAACATTAATTTGATCCATTACTCGTCAGGCAGGCCAGCGATTGTATTGTCATCCAGCACAATGTGTGTCCTCCTGCTTCATATAGCTACAATGACCAAACCAGTGGGCGTGGCTAACATTTAGCTTTATTGTCCAAACTCACGCTTTGGTGAAGGGAACAAAACGCTCCTGGCTAGTTACACGGAGTTACATCCATGGGGCAGATTTGTTAATGACACACGGTGCACACAGAAGACGTATCCTCTTGAGTTATGCTAACACCATAAATTCTGCCCCAGCGTTACAGATGAACGTACATTTCAAAGATTACAATCAGTGTTACAGAGTAAAGTGTTTTCCTGAGCAGATCTGACAGGATTAAACCCCAGATTACAAAGACACTTTTCTGCCTTTGAATCTTTGAATCTGCACAAAGTGAGGGAGATGTTTCTGATGTGGTCCTTCCAGCTCGTGCGTGTGCACACAAACCTTCCCCCTGCAGCCAATCAGAAACTCTGAAGAGCCAACAAAGCTAAAAAGGTTGTTTCACTTGATGAACTTAGAATAAGAATAATTCCTGAAGTAAAAGCAGAGGAACATGTCACTATTTGTCACTATTGTTTATGAACAGTAGCACATCTGTGGGACTGTCCCACTGCTGGACAACAGCATGTTGTGAGCAGACGTCTTATTTGCCTGAGCTCTGCACTCTGCCTTCTCCTGTGCAGGCCGACGCCATTCAAATGAAGGAGATCTCGATTTTTCACGCAGTGCTGCGGTCACTGTGAATGCTCACTTAGAAGCAGCAGGTGTAACTTTGCACAGCTTGACCGTGGCACTAAGTGGTGGTTTGCAGCGGTCACAGTTAATGAGTTTGCACACTTGGGGGAACAGTCGTTGCCCACAAAGGCCACCAAACGTTAATGCAGGGAAATGCTTGCAAACATGTTCTGCAGCCGTTTTACTAAACATGTCACCTATACAGTCAGGGCTTCCTGTGCCCACCACGACAGCACTCGTGTACCCACCCTGACCCGAGCCTCGGTGAGGTTGGTCCATACTGCAATCTCCTCTCTGGTGCTCATGTCGGGGTAGCGGTTCCTCTGGAAGGTGGCCTCCAGTTCCTGCAGCTGCTGGCTGGTGAAGTGTGTTCTCTGCCGCCGCTGCTTCTTCTTCAGAGAGCCGTCCTCGGCGCTGGACTCGTCCAGCTGGTTCTGCTGGGATTTCTCTGTGTCTACAGACACACAGGGTGTAACAAAGAGCGTGAGACACGAGGAGGAAGTGACAGCAACGACTCTGTAGACTATCAGCTGGTCGTGAAGGTTCGTACATGACTGTGAAGTAATGATTAATTAAACAGAAACATAACTGCATGTTGCTGTGGCTGACGATGCAAATCAGCTCAGTCATAACTGCACTCATGAAGCTACGACTGAAAGCAGCTGTGGACACAGCGACTCAGATTTCATGTGTTCCCTGTAAAGGCCGATAAAAGTGATCAGCATTAATCAACAAATCCATGAGAAATCATTTAACACCAACGACACCTGCTGTACACTGTAACCAGCACCACACCTGTGACATCCTGTAACCAGCACCACACCTGCTGTACATCCCTGTAACCAGCACCACACCTGCAAGGATGAACTTGTTTCTCAAATAACAGACGTTTGTAAATATGTATAAAACATTTATTGACTTTGAAGTAAAATACATGAAAACAAGAGTGTTTGCATGTTTCTCAGTTCATTCAGCATCTCTGCTTTTCTGACTCGTACTCAGGAAGTTCACAAATGTTTTTCGTTTTATACCCACATTTGTAACTGGTAAATGGTGGTCACATGGTACCTTTCAAGTACAAGTCATCCAGTCATACACACAGTATATTCTATACAGTGTATATACTTTCTAATACTCGAACACTGGGAGGCTACAGGAGGAGTCAACACCCATCTGACTGGACCCATTTAACCATTATACCAGTACAAACAGATCCAGTTTTGTTACGCAGTAAAGTTAACATTTGCAAATTAACGTGCAAATTTTACATTTGTATAAATTATGAAACAAAGTGGTTTAATGTAGATCTGAAGTGCTTTCCCTTTAAGTCACAAAACTAACACGCAAGCTAACGTCCGACTTTAACATCAGTGATATTTGTTACAGTCATGTTGTGTGTTAAACGGTTAAACAGTTGACAGAAGCAGTGTTTTTATTTGTTGTTGTTTTCTTTGTTGTGATATTTACAAACTGCTCGTCCTGTTGAATAAATGCCCCGGATCATAAAAATAAAGTGTGAATATAAGGAGTGCCACGGCCCGGCTCTGTTCGGACGTCGAGGAGTCTGTTCCACGCTGTGATCACAGAGGCCATCCCTGCCATCTGTGATCATACTTCCTGTGTACTTTGTGTTGTTGCTCTTGGTGTTCCCTCGCTCCTGTGTCACTTCTCTTGTATTTAGTCTGTTCACGTGTTTCCGTCTCCTGAAGTCTGTTTGTTTACCTTTTTGTCCATGTCGTGCGTTTCCTGTTTTATTTTGATAGTCCCTGCTTCCGTGTGTGTTACACTTTGGCTTTCTTGGCTCATTAGTGGATTGTGTCCCCAGGTGTTTCCTCTCCGCCCTTACCTTTCCTTTGTCATGTCCTTACACCCAGGCTGTGCTGTGTGTGCTTCTGTTCTCACTGTTTCCTGCATCCTAAAGCTTCAGCAGTAAAGCTGCTGTTTCAGGGTTGCTGCTGGGTCGTCACACAGCATCACTTCCATCTCTGCATTTGAACATTAGTGTTTGTGATGCGCTTCCAGCATCCATTAATAATCATTAAGAAAAGGTTGAGAGTGAAAAACCACAGGAAATGTACTTTATTATTTTATAAACATGTCCTATTTGTTTGGTTATAGACACCAGAAAAACTGAACGGGAAATCATCCGAATGCCGTAGGACAGTGATTTCCCAAAATGGGAATGCTGCTGGCTTCGGAGAGAGCTAGAGACACTGGAAACATGCTCCCGTCGTGAAGCGCCACACCTTTCATGCTGGATGGCTCCGGCACTATCCAGACC
Organism: Neolamprologus multifasciatus; assembly: GCF_963576455.1. Taxonomy (NCBI): domain Eukaryota; kingdom Metazoa; phylum Chordata; class Actinopteri; order Cichliformes; family Cichlidae; genus Neolamprologus; species Neolamprologus multifasciatus. The sequence goes on along the minus strand of NC_140451.1, from coordinate 734,581 downwards.
AGCTGAAACTGACTGGATAATGATGTGAGACCATCATCAGATGGTATCGTCAGAACGTAACATCGTGTTGCCTGCAGGGAGTGTCTGCAAACAGTGCATCGGTCAGAGATGTGCAGGAGAGCAGAGTGATTGCATTTCGCCCCCAGTGCAGTGTTTAAGGGACTGCGTGTTATGTCTGCCAGGCCTCCTCTCTGACAGATCGACTCCTGCAATTTGAGGACCTCACAGAAAGCAGTGAAATTAGTTGGCCAGTTAATCCTGTGGATCAGGCTTTTGTGACGAGGGCAGGTTGGGCTCTGTTTGGTGAGGGCTTAGCTCTCTGGGAGCAGCTCAAAATGATCAGCAGGGTTTAAAAGCAGGCTCCAAGGGACCACCGACCAAATGAATAAGCTGAAGCTGCTATCTGGCAGTAAACTGACACTGGGTAAGCTGTCACTTAAGGCCAAAATCTATAACACAATACGGACGAAAGGGCAGCAACCTTTAGAGTAATGCAGCGACGGACAATAGGAGCAATCGGACTGATGATGTGCCGACATGACAGAGTCCTTCCAGGTCAGCTTCTCCGAGATTTTAATACGGAAAACAACTTCAAGAAGCTTTTAACCAAATTACTTTTCAACAGCTGGAAGAAGACAAAGAGCACGATGCGTTCACAGGAAGAAGAAAAAGACACGAGCTGCTGAACGTAGACGAGTCCAGATCCCAGCTCTCAGAAGCCAGGCAGGTTTCACAGGAGCGCTGCCTTTGATCCAGAGAAAGCGTCCAGCGGCACCGCACGCTCGTTCAGTTACGCCTGCAGCACAGGCGTCAGCTCGCTGTGGCGAGGTGTGGCAGCCATTCTCCAGAATAACAGAGCTTAAGGGTTTTGCTTTGTTCATGACCACGTGAACAGTAAACTGAAAGTAATCTGTTTGGATACAAATATATATGAAATAGCCTGTGTGTGTGTGTGTGTGTGTGGTGTGTGTGTGTGTGTGTGTGTGTGTGTGTGTGGTAAATGGAAGCTATGACATGTTTTATTGTTAAAGACAATTTCTTTAAACCAGACTTTATTATATTATTATTATTATTTTATTAGTTCTTTATTTATCCAGGTAAAAATCTCAGTGCGATTAAAATCTCATTTCCTGACAGACCGGGCATCAATTCATTATTTATGAAGTTGTAGTTATTTTGGTTTCTATTGCGCAGTAAAGGGTTGTAATTCATAAATTGTGTGATTTCGATGTTGAACTTTAAACACTGAGTTTTACCTTCAAACTAAAAGCTTTCTTTGATCATTATTATTATAATAAGCAGTTTTAACGGGATGAGAAATGTGACAGAACCCGGAGAACAAAAGGCGCAGCGGGTGCTGGAGGACGCGCCGTGTTTCTCTTTAGAATAGCTCGTGTTTGACAGTTTGTTAGTGCCACGGATCTCGTGGCAGAGTGGAGCCATTAGATTGGGTTACACGCACATAAACACGCAGCCTCACAGCACTGATACGGACTGGCAGACGGGTGTTCAGATCAGACCTCAGAGAGCGAGGACGATGATGTACGACCAGTCACGTCACGCAAGTCTGTGAAACGTATAAAAATTTCAGTGGGTTAATTTTTTAAAGCGAAGCTGAGCGGCAGCTTCATCAAACGGCAGCTTGTTTCTCTGTGAGAACGAGTCCCCAAACTGTGTCCGTCCCACGCTCACGGATCAATCGGCGGTTCACGGGAAGCTGTTCTTCGTCGCTTTGGTGATTAAAGACAGAAATGTGGCGACGGCCGCAACTTCTTCGTTTTCTCGTCGTAAAGAGCGCGCGACCGTCGGCGCCGGTCCGGTGCGCGTCCACGGACGAGAATCACGTTTGATTGTTCGGCGGTTCATTTTCATATTCAAAGTCGGATTGAGCGACGTTTGATTAGAGCTTATCATCGGCCTGAGTTTGGGCCTAGAGAGTCTGCGCCGACACAAATCAAATGAAAAAGGCTCAGGATGTAATTCCACTCGCAGCGCAACTCTGCAGCCTTTCTTTGCTTCTGTGATGACTTTACACTCGAGGTCAGCGGACACAGCAGCCCGCAGTTTCCAGTCATCTTCACGGACACCTCGCTCTTATAGTAAACTAATAAAGCATTTAGTGCATGTCTGCAGTGCATCATGTGCGACAGACAGATCAGACTGACCGCTCTGGTCCAGGCCTTTACATCCCGGGTCGTGCTGCGGGGTCCCGGAGTCTGAGAGCGACAGCGCCGGGCTGCGGGGGTCACCGTCCGTCAGAAGGTTAAAATCCATAACCAGGCTCTGCACACAGACACACACAGAGCGAAAGACACGGTCAGAACACGTTTCACCTGCAGTCAGCATAAAGAAAGAAACACAAAGCTCAGTGACCACATGATAAATCTACAATTCTACCAACAGAAAGACGATTTTACCTTTTTAAATATTCCAAGAACATTTTCATCATTTTGTAATATTGTTACTTTATTGTTTGCAGCGTTGATCAGATGATAATCCTCCTTTAATATTGTGTCTTACTGCAGGAACATTTATCCAGTTTTCTCCAGTTTTATATTTATGACTCATGTCCAGCTGCCACAATCCACACAGAGCTGATAAAATACTGATGTTACCAGCTACTATTGTGCACAACTCTTTTCTTTAATGTACAAAGGGACTGAGGTTTTCATAATCGTGAAAAATTCAGAAATATTATCAAATACTCTGACGTGAAGTGCATCAAATCAAACACACGGTTCATCATGTGCATACAATCATCTCTGCATCTGAGGATCACCTGTCTTTGTGTCTCCCTCTGAATCAGTGTTTCATGTGGTCTGTGTGTTACTTGTCGATACATGCTCTCTTCTCTCTCCAAGCTTCCCTTTCACACTCGGCTGTGGTTATGATTATGATCCTCTGTATAGAAGGCTGACACAAGCAGCTATAAGTAGACCTGCCTTGAATTGGCTCTATTTTGGGACACACAGGGAGCGCTATGGCTGTAAAACACACTATGACATTTCCAAGACAAACTTAAGACCGTGAGGTCAAAGTGTCGGTCACGTGTTTATTAATCTGAAAGCAGCTGATTTTGAAAACGATGGGATGATTTATGGCTTTGAGGTGAAAATAGGATTGGTTTAATCACAACATGCTGGTTCAAAATGAAGCCAGTAGAAACTGTCCTGAAGCGAGTGGATCAG